>NC_132890.1:38718384-38853384 GCF_030463535.1 Salminus brasiliensis
AGAGAAGAATATCAGTACCTCTGAACACTTCCTTACTACTGAATTACCTGTATGGATGTGCTGTTGTGACAAAGCAGCAAAGCAGTGTGTGTGTGTGTGTGTGTGTGTGTGTGTGGTGCAAAAGTAAATGTTATATCTGATTAGAAACCCCTCTTTTAGCCGTAGTAATAATGTAGATGGTGGTGATTTGTGTAGACCTCTCTATCTCATGTTATTGTTTGCAGTAGTGATGCACCACCCTGCTGTGTTTTGTGTGTGTGTGTGTGTGTGTGTGTGTGTGTGTTTATGTAACTGTAAGTATTGATGCTAAGTTGGACTCCTTGGCTCAGCTGTGCTCTTTACTGTGATCCTGATGCTCTGTGTGTAGGTGGTTTATCCTCAGGACAAAACCAACAGAACTCTCTCTCTCTGTCTTTCTCTCAAATACACATGTACGTGTGTGTGTGTGTGTGAGTGTGTTTATGTCTGTATGTATGGTAATGTGTGTATATTTATGTGCATGTATTTTTTTTATTTCAGATAGACACACACACACACACACACACTCACACATACATACTGAGGCAACACACAGTGCAAAAGTAGCCTTTCACACATGACCAACCTGGAAGCTCTGCTGAACAACAGACTAAAGTCCCACAGGGCACTCACCCTGAGAGGGGGATAGTGTCAGTAAGGGGAGGGTTGGGGGGCGGGTGATGAGGGAGATGGATAAAGGAAAGCATAGCAGGAAGAGGAGGGTGTGTGTGTGTGTGTGTGTGTGTGTGTGTGAGAGAGAGAGAGAGAGAGAGAGAGGCGTGTGCGAGAATCTCATAGAAAGGTTATTTTCCATGTATAGCTCTGGAAAAAATAGCTCTATCTGTGTTGCTTGCTGTTGACAAGTGTTCCTGATGCTTTTCCTGATGCTTTCTGCATGCGTCTGCGTTTGCACTGCGAGTAATTCTGAGAGCGCAGTAATCTCTAACAAACATCCCTAAGAAACAAAGATAAATAAGAAAAAACAATTCACCCTCTCCAGCCCCCCGCTCCACTCCTTACTGTCCGATCGTCTGGTTATGCGACGGTAGGAGGGAAAGCAGATGACACAGAATGGAAACTAAGAATGTCCAGACTTTTTAAACAGTCCAGAACAAGAGGCCACATGGACTGGAGGCCATCGGCCCATTAGGGTAAGGAGACTGGCACTGAAAGGCCAGTCTGGTGCTGGCACCCACAGTGCCCCAGAGAGAAAGAGGGCCAGCTGGCCCTACCTGAGCAGTCATAGCCTAGAGGAAGCGCTCCATGCTATCCCGCTGTGCCCTCACTCTGTGCAGCGATATGCTTCTCTCCACTCCTGCTTTTCTTTGCCCTTCCTTTGTCTGTTTTTTTACTCCAGTAAAATCCCTTTTTCCTTTTCATATGTCTGAACAAGTATTTCCTTCAGGGTGAGTCTTTCTTGGCTCAGAATTTCATCATTCTCATTTGAAATATGGCATTGGTGCATCACTTTGGCTCTTTGGCTGTGGCTAGCAGGGTATGCTGTCTGCCACAAAAAACTGCCACCTGTGCCCGCTCATTTAGTTCTCCACTGTACTTCCAAGATTGCTGAAAGAGACGAGTCTAGCAGCGGACCAGCAGAACGTCTGATTATGGAAGTGTGTGCTTCTGGACGGATATAACCGATCTCATTTATTCAGCTCAAAAGTCATCAGTCACTATATCCTACAGAAGGCAAAGTGACCCCGCAAAGCAAGAATTTACTAAGCCTGTTGCTCTGAGATGATAAAGACAGCGAAAAAGAGATAAAGGGAAAACAGAGAGAATGACCCAAAGGATACTCTACACTCCCACGGAATCCAGCTAACAGCCTGCGCTTCTCCCTCTCTCTGCTTCTTTGAGAGATGAAGTGTTTTGACGACTGCCGTACACAACAGATTCTGCTTCATAGAGACAGCTTTTTCTTTATGTGAGGATCTGCACACAGAAGTCAGAGGTCTTTGTGAAACCAAGGTGATAAAGTGTCGCTTTCAAAGCTGCATAGGCCTGATCCTGACCTGTGTGCCACCGAGGCATGTTCATGTTCATCTCCCAACATCCATTACGGGAGATGATGTGCATCTGTGTGTAGGGGGTGGTGTGAGTGAGTGTGGAGGAAGGGAGAGATTGCACGGGAGAGAGAGATTGTTAATATAAGCATTTGGTTTGTCATTTTTGTGAGGCTGTGTTAGTTATCATTTTTAGCCTCATCCATGTTACTTACTGCAAATTCCATTAGCATGTATCCATTAACATGTCATCCCATGTATTACAGGAACCACAGTAGTACTGTTAAGGTGTTTAAACTGAAATGAAATGGGCCAGGAGATCATGTTTTTACACTGCTGTTCCCTAGAAGACTACAAATCTCTGAAGAGAGAGGGAGAGAGAGAGGGAGAGAGGGAGAGAGAGAGGGAGAGAGGGAGAGAGAGAGAGAGAGAGAGAGAGAGGTGTCAGTCTCTACATTTCACACATTTCAGATCTACATACAAAAGATTACTTTCACATCAGTTCCTGTGTGTTTACATATTTAGAAAAAATGTGTGTGTGCTGCTTTCTGGGGCTCTTTAACATCAAGCTGAAAGCTCATTCTGTGGTTGTTGCTGGGGATGATGACGAGTGGCTGCAGTGGTTCTCATACACTCACGTAAATCCTCTCTCTTTGCTTGGCTGAGTGTTTTTTACAGCGAGCTCTTCTCTCTCTGAATCACCAATGAGAAAGAGACCAAACAATCTGATGTACTGCAAGCAGCACCTTTCAGAGATCCAGAATACACTCTACTGCCTATTTCAGTGTCTGTGGAACTGAACCCTGTCCTCTGTGTTGAGTATTAAAGCTGATCTACTGAGACACACCATATACACTAAACTTTAACTATGGGTTAATTATTCTGCCTTTAGTGGTCATTTGTTCTACAGTAACAGATATGACTTATTTAGCAAGTGCTTGAGGTTTCTGAATAATCTATGAGAGGAATTAAATTCCCCAATAATAATAAACCTACTTGTGGCTTGCAGGTCAGTGTATTGTACTTGGTAACAGATACAAACCAGACCAGACAGACTGAGGGCGGTGACCTTTTACACATGTGTAAATTATCGTGTCCTTGCATGTGTAATGCATTTGTAACATTTAACCACTAAAGTTGTTTTATTGTGGGCAACCCATTTAAACATTGAGTAGGACACATCCCTTGCCCCCTCAGCTGGTCCCCGTGTACCTGCTGCCTGATGCATTAAGCAATTAACATCCTGCTCTGTGGTATGTTCAGAAATTCAGGGGAGACCCACTTGAGCATTATTTAGAATCAAGATGGCAAGAGTTAAAAACCTAATTAGCTATGAAAGAAGGTTCACAGATGGCAGTAGTTGTAGTCACAAAGACATCAGACTGTTGGGATATTAGTGATCAGGGTTGGAAACTATGAATGAAAGCACACAATTAGTAACCATAATATATAGGACAAAAAATATCAAGTAGAACATAAATGCAGGACATGATCAGACTGTGTCAGCGAGAACAGGTCTTTCATAGCTACACACAGAAGTATATCACAGCAAGGTTGCAGTGAAAAGGGATTCTATACACCCTATAATGTTTCTATTCTATAATGTTTAAAACAGTCTGGCCAGAGGAGGATGGGTCCCCCTTGTGAGTCTTGGTTCCTCCCAAGGTTTCTTCCTCCAGCTCTGAGGGAGTTTTTCCTTGCCACTGTCGCCGTTGGCTTGCTCACGGGGGTCTTTGACGCTTCATGTTATTCCTTCTTTCTTCTCTGTCTCTGTTCTTTATTAAGTACTAATTATGTAAAGCTGCTTTGTGACGACAACAGTTGTAAAAAGCGCTATACAAATAAATTTGACTTGACTTGACTTGACTTGACACCCCTTTTGAGAGATTAGTAAAAAAAAAAAAGAAATGGACAGATGAGTCATTGTTCCTGACATGTTCCTGGGATTGTACGGTGTACAACATTAACAAGGTTTTAAGTTTTTAAAAGTTGTTTACACTAACACATCCTTTATGGAACCTAACATGGTTCTTTGGCATCGCTCAAGTACCTTTCAGTAATTTTAATAAAGTGCGCCAGTCAGTCAATTCATGTAATTCTAAAACTTAATTGTAACTGTATTTATTGATACAGGCATGTACAGTACAACCAAATACTGCTTTTCTGCAGTGGGGCTGGAGAGCTCTCCAACATAGATTCCAGTAGGAATTCTTTACTGAATCAGAGGGAGCTTGAGGAAGATGTGAGAGCACCTGTTTAAAAGCTGAAGGTGAAATGTCACACAGCTGAAAGATTTCTGCATGGAGGAGTGAGAAACACTTTCTCTCAGTTGATGTCAGAGACTGTAGATCAGTACAGGAAACATCTAACTGACCTTATTTCAGCCAAGGAGGGAAATACAGCAATGACAGCTGTAGCCAGTCACAATCACCAACACATTATGAGGCCTTGGTAAGTTAAAATACATTTAGGAATTTTCAGGACCACATTATTAACAATCTATATGGATGTAAATATATTTTTAATCCCTGAAAAATGTTTTTTTTAAGATTTAAGAATTTTAATATTTAATAATTTTTTTTTTGGGGGGGGGAAGAGAGTGCCAATGCCATTTAGTAGCAGACTTTCAGTCTCTTCACTGCTTTTTACATGGATAATGTGCACATATATTTTACAAACAATCTAATGTCAGCAGCAGGTGACTTTTTAACAATTCACCATGAAACCTGAACATTTGGGCATTGCATTTGAAATTAGGAACCTCACATAACCCCATTTCAAATGTGTTGACCTAAAAACAGAGTTTAGTTTGACCCGATAAACTGCAGGTAGAGAGAGAGTAAAGATACCTTTAAAAGTACTTTCAATTCACCTACTGAAATATAAGAACCAAAATAAGAACCAAAACAAACAATGTTCTGTTGGGATAGAATAAATGTCTATCCTAAGATATTTTACGGAATAGCAACAGGAAGATGAAGTGAACCTGGATCTCAGTTAAGAGGAAGATCTCGTTACTGGAAATATGACTGTGGTTGTTCTGTTTACTTACATGCCTGCCAACAGACCTGTGCTGATATCCAGGAATAGATGGGGTTAATACATTGGTAATAAATAGAATCAGGGCTTGCCGGTGCAGCACAGATCTGGCTGCAAATGCTCAGATATTCATTTGTTGTTTGATAAAAACTCAATAACCAAACAAACTCATCAATATATTTGTACTAGATTTAGAAGAATTGACCAAGTTAAAGTGCAAAAAATCTCTGCAGAGTTACTGCAGCAGAGTTAAATAAATATGTAATTCAGGAACATAAGGTGTGTCATATTCCAATATAAAAATACATGTGATCATTTGGTGAGAAGCAGGTTTGAGTGATACATCTGTAAGACTGTATTTATGGTTGTACCGACTCCACATTTTCACTATTTCATTGTAATGTGTAACATTATGGCATTATAACATTGTAAATGTGTAAAAAGCAACATTAAGAGTATATAAAACCTACCTATTAACTAGTATTACTTTTTAACCATTTAGTAATTAGTCCCTAAACACTAAATAATAACGGATGCATCAGAAACTAAGCAGTTATTTGTTATAATTCTGATTTATTTGAATGTGACTAGTAAGAATTTTTTTTTTTTAATTGAACATCAAATAACTTTACAATTATTTACAAAAAAAACAACATTCTATAAAAACATTTGTGACACCACATTTTCTCCTAAAATGATGCAATTCATTTCAAATAAGTGTGTGTGTGTGTGTGTGTGTGTGTGTGTGTGTGAGAGAGAGAGAGAGGGTTTGTATGTGTGGGGTACTGGGATCACGGATAGCTCCTTTCTGAGATATGTCAGATAGATGGTTTTCAGGGTGAGTGATTGATGTTAACCCATTCATAGATGTTTCAGCTTGACCTCAGTTGTTCATGCCCTAACTTCCCATGGGAAACTAGATTACATTTTTTGTCAACCATGTTGCCACACACACACACACACACACACACACACACACATGCATACAGAGCAGGAGAAAGACAGAACGGAAAAGATCACGTTAGTCTGAGTGGTCAAATGGTCCACTGACTAACCGCTTATGTTCTTATTGTTATAATTACCCTTCTATAGAATGACAAGCAGCCTTTGTGACATGCTTAGGAAACTCATGACAATGCCTGTTCCGGTCAGTATACAGCATAAAAGCATCCTCATTGGAGACTTGAAAAATACATAGAAAGACATCAGAATCACACAAGGCAGCATAATTAGGACACAAATGGAAAAAGTCATATTTTTATATGTGTCTTTTTATTAAAGTGGCATATATGAGTATGGGATATACAGTACTGTGCAGATGCCTTTGGCCATTACATTATGAAGAACAGTGCGTTTCACAACAGTACATTTTTACATTGGAAAAAAATTCAAATCAACATAAATGCAGTAATCAGTAAACACATCACTCACCAGCGAACCTATCAAAGCCCGCTCAGACAGACCTCATAAAGCTCCTGTTCTGTGAATCATGTGTTATTTAGCAGGCTATTGTAATGGCTCACTGCATAATGCGATTGTTCCTTTGTGCCCAGGTCTTGCTCTGATAACTGCCTGCCTGGCACTCATCTTGGCAGTGGAGCTCAGCTCTAAATTAATCCGTCGCATCTGGATATGGGTTTCACCCTGATAGCGCGGATGGGTCTCCATGTGCCAAAGAGATATAAACCCAGTGCCAGGTAGCCATTAAGCCCAATGCGTAAAGGGCAAACCCAGCAAACTGCCAGCCATCTGAATGTGCTAGTGTTGGTTTTGCCTGGGCATCCAGCGTGGCATTTCTTCTGTTCAACGTGCCCTACACTTTCATAATGTCTACAACAACAAACAGTGTTCCCAAAGAGCCCATGTGCGCTGTAGCTTTGGGTTGGTGAGAAGGTGGTAAGCTAATGTTTTTTTCTGCCTAGCTCCTGGGAGTTTTAATGGGGAGTGTGCTTCTGTCTGTTGATAATATTAGTGTCGTTGTTTGCAGATACAGTGGAGGAATTAAACAGATGCCCTTTCTTTTTACGAATTTTGATTTATCCCCATGTGGTTAACAGCGGTTAACAAGCATCAGGCTCTTTTAGATAACAGTCTGGCTTCATGATGCTGCCAAGATGTGCCACAGAATAATAGTAACTAGTAGTGACTGATGCTGTGGGATGCAAATTAAGAATTGATAACTGAAATTGACAACTTATGTTGAAATGCTACATCAGTGGGTGCATGTGAAAAAATATTAAGCTTTCACAGATGCTTAAGCTTATTTACCTGGGCAGTGCGTTAGAATGATTAAAATTTCCCTCCAGTAATTCATGCCTCAGAGGTTGGCAACTTTTTGTGTTGAGGTTTACAGGCCTGTGTTTTCCACCTGCACCTAAACTTTCTTTAAACAAACTAACACAAATATCTGATAAAGCAGATCAGGTGCATTTTAAATGCCCTAAAAGTCAAAGAGTTCAACCAGAAACTCCATTTAATGTCACCCTAGATCAGCATTTCACATTATATTTTATTTATTTTCTGAAGTTTACAAAAATACATGTTTCTTACTTACAGTACAGTATTGTTCCAACAATAAATAATGTCCACATAATTAACATAATCAAGTTGTTTAAATATAATTAATCATGTTACATTAATACTAATAGTTAATATTTCAGCCTTAAAAATGCTCTAGATAAGCAGGCAAATGAATAAATCTTATATTTTTGTTCTTTGAAATCCATGGTGTGACCTGCAAAATGGCAAATGTTCTGCAGAACATATTTTGGCTGGTAAATACATTTATTTAGAGTTTCATTTCAAATGAATTATATTGTTACAAATCATTATAAAGGGTATTAATCATTTAAAGGATAATAATGACATTTTATAAGTATTAATATTAATAACTTTAAAATGTTTCACAAAAATGTCTACAGTTTTATTTATTTACTGTTTGGAAAAATTTCTATGTTCCTTTTTATGTGTGTTTGCATACAATATCATCCTCACTGGTGTTGTGGAGGGACAGATAAAAGGGTGGATAAACTGCTACAGTCAAAATCTATGAACAGTTTGGACATTTCGAAATAAATTCTCACAAAATGATCCAACATGACATTAATGGTAGTGAAATCTGAAACTGCAGGACTGTTTCAGATGGGTATCACGGAGTAATGAGTTGAATAAGCTTCAGAATACTGAAAGTAAAATTATGATTCAGGTAAAATCATACACGAGTGACCTGACAAAAATGCTTAATAGTAGTATAGCCTCCTCAATAACCAGCTGTATTGATAGTGTTAGCTCTCTTGAGGGACCAGGGCTTATTCTATACGTACTACCAGCAAGTTCTTCCCCTCTGCATCTGACTCCACTCATTCCTCCTGGCATCTCAATTCAGGCAGCTGTAATCCCTGCCCTGAGGCACTGGGTCGTCTACACTGATAGCATTCAGCCATTCAGCTCTCCCGCATCCCTCACAACACAGAGGTTGCCTGCCGAGCGCGTCATGGGCGGATTAGCCATGGCCCGCGCCAATCCCAGCCCTCCAAACACACAGGTCTTGGGTAACCCCGCAAGAGACTGGAGGCTGGTGAGGGGAGATTACACATGTCTGAAAAACTGGTCACATCTGACATGTAGGGGAATACCCTCCTGGAAACAAGTTGGTTTTCCCACAACTGAACCTTCCACACAGTCATTCTCCCTGCCCCCACTCTCCCAGCTCCATTCACATTCCACATTCACACCACATGGAATATTCTGGAAAGGGCTGAGATACTGTGGCAGTGAAGGGGACCAGAAAACAGACTATAGTGTCCATGATGTAGCCGGCAATGACAGAGAAGAAGAAGAACGCAGTAAACTGATGCTGTTCCCACTCAGACTGTTTTAGACACTAATGTACCGGGGCATTAATTAATGTACTGATAATTATTAGCATTTTGTAAAGAACTATGATCACAGAGTAGCAGAGATGGCAAAACTGTTAATAGCAGCATAGGGGGGAATTCCACCGACTCACACAGAACTCGCTTCCCACAGCGCTTCCTTCTGAAGGTTCTTACTGATGAGTCGGAGTTTGAGGAACTGACTAAGAAAGAGGAAATAAATAAACCTTCTGCAGAAAGGTTGCCCTAAGGTTGCATTTCTTTTAATGACTGAGTTGAACCTGTTGTAAAACAAGGAAAAATAATAATAGTAATAACAATAATAATAAAGTGATGTATTTAATAGGACGTTACTTTTGCACAGTTGTAAGCAATATGTTAAAATGGTGATAGCTGCTTTTCATGTTAATAATTTTTATCAACTCAGTTAACTACGATGGAGAGGGGGTGTCAGGGTTAGCCCTGACTTACCCTCATGTCTGCACTGTGCTCGTCCATGTGTTCTCTGACTTCTCCACTCTAGTTATCTTTGTCAGGTGTTCATCTCTCTCTCTCTCTCTCTCTCTCTCTCTCTCTCTCTGTGTATTTGTAGCTCACTGTTTCATTCAGGCCTTGGTGGTTCTTGTGTGTTTTAATAATTGTTATATGTTTTTCAGTCTCAGTGGTTCTGTGACTTTTATCAATCATGTATAAATAGTTCTGATCAGAGGAGGACGAGTCGGGTCCTCCCTGTGAGTCTTGGTTCCTCCCAGGGTTTCTTCCTCCAGCTTTTGTGATGTGTTGATCTCCTGTCCTTTCTACATTGTGACAGTGGCAGTTGTAAAAAAACTCTAAACACTAAACACTAGCTCTAAACTCTGACCTCTGTATTTTTATTCTTTTTGTTCTTGTGCTTTTGTTTAATTTTCATTTACAAGCAAGACTCAGCACTGAGGTTCAGAACAAATCCCACCAGACAGATCCACTTCACTGAATTTCAGAGATCCAGAATCAGAATCAGAAATGTTTTATTGATCCCAGGAGGGAAAATACAGAAAAAACACACACGGGAGCGTCTGTAACAGGCTGCATGCACTAACTACAGGGCTAAATCCAAATGTTTTTATACATGAAGACGAGTGTGTCGGTCCTCATTGAGGATGTAGATCCAGAGGGAGTAAAATGCCTGTGTCACGTGGTTGGTTCTCAGTGGGTTACAGTGCACCCATCTGGAGTGCTGTTTTCTGTTCTTGTCTTTGTGATCTACAAAAGAAGGGGAAATTAGAGTGGGTGCCACCTTATCCCACTGCAATTACCACCATCTCTCTCTGTCCTGAGTACAGCATTTGGTAACACCAGCTCTTTCAGACACAGCTGTAAATAAAAGACATGTGCTCCACATCTGTATCCCTGACAGTGAACAGCCTTGCATTTTAGTGTCTGTATCTAGATCAGTGAAGTATGTGAAATTAAAAAATGTGTGTATGAGTATGTTTGAGTGTGTGTTGGGTTGAGAGTGAGAACATGTGTGTGTGTGTGTGTGTGGGGGGGGGGGGGGGTCTTGATTAATTACATAAATGTCTGGCTTGCATGATTAAGGCGGTGCCTTGTGAAAGCAGCTACCTATCGATTAGGGACCAGCAGAGGAGCTGAAGGCTTTTATTACCAAACAGCGTCTTAATTAGAAATCAATCCCTTTTGTTTATCTTCACCCTCTGCATCACTATAAAGGCAGTCAACACTGTGACACTCAACACAAGGTGACACAAGCTGTCAAGTAGAGCTTGTATGAATGTCCAGGAGAGTCCAGCATTTTACATGAAAAGTCTTCCTGAAACCCCTCGGACTCTGGCCAGGTAGCAGACATTTGCTTTAAGCTGTCAGCTTTCCCATGCTGCACTTTAGCTGGCATTTCTGTGGTGGCTCCTCAAGGCCGGTCCATCTCTGTTCACCATTATAGCCAGTTAAAAAGGAATTTCATTGCTTTTTAGTGGTTTTAGAGTTTAGTTTTTATTCAGTGACCAGTCTTGCATTATGCATCTTTATGCTATGTTTTTTACACACTTATTTCATTTTTATTCAGAAATGTAGCTAATGTAGCTCACTGCATTAAATAGTCTTAAATTCACAGTTGCGTTAATTGTTTTTTATTTTCAATTTATTTTACAACTTACATCAACACCCAAAAAGTTGTGTTCAGCCTTGACACAGTGCTCCTTTGAAACACAGCTCTATTTAGGGAACCAGTGCTAAACGTGTGCATGCAAGTTTTTTCCTTTTCTGAATGCATATAGCTGTCTTCTGTGCTAGCACACACCCCAAGGTCATATTTGAGATATAATCCTCTGTAGAGCTAGATGAACACATGACTCTGCCTGTGCCAGTACCACTGCTCCACTGCTCCCAGTCAGGGGTTAAATGTGGGATTTTGATTGGAGTACTGATTGGAGATCTGACATCCCATTGCCTTTGAATGGTACGCTTCAGCATCTTACCACAAGAAAAGCAGGCTGTTTAGGTTAACAATCCGCAACCCATAAAGAATTCTTTCGAATCACAGAGCGTTTGAACCAGCAGTAATCAAAGATTGAGCAGCTTTGTGAGCTCTGGATAGGTACATAGGCAGTGATTTTATCTTGAACACAGCAAAGAGTTCAATGGTAATATGGGCTGTTGAGCTCATCAAAACTGCAGTTTGAAGTGTCAAGCCCAGGAGAAGGACCAGGAGGAGGGCAGGTGCACTAAACACTAACATTATTCTCTTTCATCTTCGTATCTCATTTTATATTACTCATTTTTTTCTAGAGGGAATAACATCACTGATGGGAGTGAATAACAAACTGTGGGTTAGTGGTGTCTGTGGGTGCTTGAGCGCCTGCCCCTTCGCCCATTGATGTCTGTAGAGCTTTTTGATTTTTTTTTGTTGCCTGAGGCCTTTATGAAGACAGGTTTCAATTACTAAAATGTAACACAGAAATTGTGGTAAAGAACATTAAGATGCATCACATACAAAATGATGGTGTTTCTAGCAAAAACAAAAGCAAGCAACCAAACAAATACAACAAGTAAACAAATAAATAGCATATGATATCATGCTGATTTTACCTCCATCCACCTCCTACCATCACACTGCTGTTTTACCTTCAGCTTTAGTCCAGCAGAAAGTGGAAAACAGCATGGTGGACAGCAGATGTATGACGGTTGATTTGATCTTAGCACTGTGGTGCTCTATTTTTGACTTTTTTGTGTCTGTCAGTGGAATGTAGAAGGTGCACCAGAGCCTGAACTGTGTTGGTGTATGGGTCAGCAATATGATGGAAGACTGTTCCTGCTGGGACATCCCAGGACAGGACAGGGAGGCACTGTCAGCCATTAGTCGCTTCCTTTTTCCTACAAGGGTATTTTTAAGGAGCTGAAAGATAACACTGTACTAAAAAGAGGACTAGATGAGGAGTAATTATGCAGTAACAGTCCTGCTTGGCCAGTCCTGAGTGGACAGTGAGCACACGTGGCACCCGGGGAACAGAGGGGGTGAAGGGCCTTGCTCAAAGGCCCAACATTGGCAGTTTGCAGAGCCCGGGTATCAAACCCAGGACCCTGTAATCAACAGCCCAGAACTCTAACTGCTGAGCACCACTGCCCCACCACTGAGCCACCACTGCCCCACACAACAAAAACAGTCACTCACATACTCATAGCGAATAGCATAGCCAACCCACCTACTGCCCTGTTCTGGGGGTGGGGGGAGGAAACTAGAGTAACCAGAAAAATTTTCATTCACAAGCTGAGCTCATCAGTGTGTGTTCTCCTCCTGTTGCTGCCGCTCTCATATTCATTTGAAGGTCAACTTTAATTTAAAACAACAAACTTTTCTGGTCTCTTAAGAATCAAACCAGGAAATGTGAATGTGTCACTAAACTCTAAACTCTTCTGTTTTAAACTAAAACTACTGCTATGGCTGGTTTTGTGTTCCAGGTTGATGAGACTGCCTTTTTCTGGGACAAATTTGAAACAGGAAGAGAAAAGAGGAGAGCATCTCCTCTGGTGTTTGAGGCCAGAGTGAATCTCTGAGAACAGGGAGTTATGTGATTTTTGGACAAGCTACCTATAAGCCATAAGGCTATTCCATAAAACAGGTTTACAAGAAAGATGCTTATTTGCATTAGCTATTAATTAATTCCAGGTTTAGTAAATTGCAACACAATCCAAACATGATCTTTTCCCCAAACCAAAACTCATGTATTGTAATGTCAGCTAACAAACAGACAACAGTCAAAACATTATTGAAAACACTTCAAGCATTTCTATATGTAGATCTAGAATAGTTAGTTGTTCCATTGAAATAATGGATTTTGAATCAACATGACTGAAATGCAGGGCAGCTAAAATATATCAAACTAAAGCTAAAACTTTAGGGTGCTGTAAAATTTTTACTCTCTATAAACCTCAAGCGAGAATTATTATTTCTTGCTCCTGAAACAGAATTGTCACTGAAACCGTCACAACCAGCAAGAAGCATGTGGACTGAGGTGGTAGAGTCATACTACAGGATTTACGCAGCGGTACACATGTTCCTGATTATTCAAAATAAAAGTTTCTCTTAGTGTAAATCAAATCTTAAAGTTCACAGAAAGGCCAGTACTTCAGTACTTTTTTGTGCCTTAATATATTTTTGGAAAGGTTACAGATGTTGCATTAGTTAAGCTTATTATACTCTGAATCTAATCGTTTTACAGCAACATAATTGGATAACTATATAACACAATAATGCTGGTAAAAGAGAACAAGTGAAGGGCAAAGAAGAGGCTACAGAACAGCTTTCGGGGAACGAGATGTAAGTCTATTATTCTTGGATTAGGAGAAATTCTACTGCTGATGAAGTGAATTTGCTAACTGTATTTTTTTTTAAGAAAGAACAAATAAATAAATAAACAAGTAAATATTATTTACTTGACAGAGAAGTATTACATTATTTACCACTGTGTTCAATTAGTTTTAAATGTTCCTAAAAAGTAGTCATTTCTAGTCATCTGCTTAAATAATGCCTACTTCTATATTTTCTATTGTGATAACACTGACCTGCTAATGATTCAATGAAAACTGAAAAATGTTAAATGTGATATGACCATTACAGCATTCAGCTTCATCTGTCCTAGTGATATTAATTTATTATTCAACGATTTGAAGCTGCTGTTTCATATGATGCACAAAGAAAAACACTTTAAACAGTGCTCAAAGCAATGCACTTTACTTTTTAAGCAGTGTCTATAAACCCTGCTTTTATACAGACACAAAGTTTATAAACAATCAAAATCTGGACATCTAAAATGTTTGAATCAATTTTTAAATTTAACTTACCTCCATCCCTACAAACCAGCTGTAAGTTATTGCCCAATTACTTTATTGTGGCCCCCTCCCTTTTTATGCAGTTTATTATTTTCAACCTCTCTGACAGTTTACTACCTTTGAACCATTTGAGGTAGCCGGGCTAAATGTTAATAATAACTGGAAAATGGTCTAATACATTTGACTGGTAGTGTATATGTGTGGGACACAGGAGGACAATGCATGTGTATTAATACATAGTGACCCAATACCCACTGACCTACTGGAAATTCTCCCATTCAAGCCGGTATTGCTGGTTGCTGCAGGAATTCTTGAGAGATAAATCTACTCTCTGTTGGATCTGTTTGTTAGTTCTGGGGCTAGTTCTGCATTTCACAGATGAAAATCCTCCTCTCTCCACACAGTAATGGCATCTTCTCAGTAGTTGCTCAGTGCTGCTACACGTGCTCGGAGCTGCCTATACTTTTTAGAGCTACACTCTAAACAAAAGGCTTCTAAGTAGCACTGCAAATGGATTCTTAAACCTTGTTGGTTCTTAAAACACATTTTAAAAGGTTCTGTAAAGAAGAGGTTTTCTTGTATATGAAGGATAATCTAACTGGGCAAAGAACCATTGAGGCATTACCATGGTTCTTTTTATTTTGCTATTGTGTTTACTAAGGAACACCGTTTTTTAGGAGTGTAGATTATAACTATTACTGATGACTTTGAAGTGTGAGAAACTAGATGGAAAAATATGAAATCACACAATAGTTGATTTTGAAGTTCAGTTTATAGAGTGGGCTATTTGCATAGTTCATTTTGAACCCAGCAAGACGGCAGCTCATGACCATTCACAACCCTCCTTGCACAGGCAGCTACTTCAGCTCCATGCTGTGGGAGCATAATCACAGGCGTTGAGCCTTGGTTAGTAAAAGCCCAGGCAGATAATTTCATAGACAGCATATCCTCATAAATCCAGAGCTTATTCTTGTACCTTTACAGGGGGGGGGGGGGGGGGGGGGGGGGGGGGTATTACACGAGGTCAGAATTATACATACAGGGTTCAGAAATAAATAAATATACATGCTCTATGTCAGAATTGGTTGATTAATGTTAATAATACTTTTGAGTGGAGCATCTTTCTTGGGCAAGACTTTCAACCCCAACATTCTTTATTTTTTTGCTTTGGAAAAGGGGAAGATAAATGTACTTGTACATTTGGTCAAGTAACCCGATTAAATGATTAAATGAAATGAGTGAATTCTTTAGGAATGATATGTGAAGAAAGGTGTAGATTTTTCAGCAGTGTCGGCAGACCAGGTACATGTGCAGTAGACATGTCCTTGACTACATTTTAGGCTTCGCAAAACGAATGCAGTTGTGATTGATAACTTCTCTGAAAGAAAAAAGAAATAATATTTTTCAATTTATAGAATATTACCCACATACTTATGTTGATTTTGTGCTCATTAATACTTTCTCTCCTTGAAAGATCTTTATGATCTGAAATCCTGAACTTAACCCACCTAAAGCAGGCTAGGTGTGCAGCGTTAGTTACCATGATGATGTAGCTCAGTAAAAACATCTACCATCATGAGATATAAAGTTAGCTGACTATGCAAAAAATCTGCATCATGAAGCAGGCCCCCGAGGGTGTCATTTCAGCAGCAGCAGCTGATCAGTCAGGATGTTTTTAAAACCTCTATAACATGGCCACATGCCAGGTGAAACTGCAAAATATGTAAATCCACTGACATGTGCAAGTCTAAGAGAGAACATTTATTCTCAGGGATGAATTTCACTGGGTGAACTACAATAAAAACGAAGTCCTAAATGATAAATCATTATTTTCTTCAATGTAATAACTTTTATTTAATGTTAGCATTCTAGCCTGTCAGATTGTGGTCTTTGGCCAAAGAAAACTTTTACTTGTATATAAGAAAAGACCCAGAGAGCAGGTAACGTTAAGCCCTGCTAGACTTCATTGTCAGAGAAGTTTGTCTATGTGGAGATAGAGCTGTTGATAGCAAAAAGCTCCAGAAGAGCAGATGGTAATGCCAGGAGGGCAGGCAGGTGCCAGGGGGTTACGCAATGGAATGAGGGTGGTGTTATAACTGCAGTCCAGCCAATATATGCTACTCATATGTAGCAACACACATGGCTCCTGTACTCATTACAAGAACACATCTATGGACTAACATTCTTCTAAAGATAAGCCCCCATCCTCACATTCACACTGTTTCTTTTAACCTCAGCTTCCATGTTGCTGAAATTGGTACAACCCTTATGTCACCCAGTGTTTTGGATAGGTGAAGGAGCAATGAACCTGGGAAAAAAAGGGGGTGTGGGGGAGTGGCGGCAATCTGACACAGGTCCGGCTGGGGAAACAGATGGACCTAGCCATGCCCCATGGCACATTTCCATTTCCGGCACGTGGCGCTGCCAGTGGGATATGTGATGTGGGTCAGATGACCACCTATCTTTATCTAATTTCCACCTACACTCAATAGGTATTTCAAACTAGCGTTGTCTTTTTCGGAATGCTTAATCTCTGAGGTAAATCATTCTTGAACATCCCATGAAAACCTTTGTCTTTTTTTTTATATCTGGACATTTGATCTTAACTTGAAGAATATTAAGATATAGATAATATAACTAAACACATACAACTGAAGAAATGTAAATAAATGTAAATTATTTTTAAAATTAATTTTAATAAAAAAATATTTGTATGTTTATTCAAATGGGTAAAACTAGAATCAGAAGAACCTCAGCTGGAGATGATTAGAACATCATTATAGGGGATTTTGAAGGATTCTTATTTAAACCTCAGACACGATTTAATGTTAGAATTGGCTGACGCTTCCATTATTCCTGGTTTAGCAGCTAAAAATCTTGGTGTCATATTCGACTCAGATTTATTATTTGAGCAACATATAGCTAATATTAGTAGAACAGCCTTTATGCAGCTTAGGAACATCTCCAAACTAAGAAACTCCTTATCTCTACAAGATGCAGAAAAGCTAGTACATGCTTTTATTACCTCAAGACTAGATTACTGTAATGCACTACTGTCAGGTTGTTCCAGCAGGAACCTCAATAAACCTTAGCTGGTTCAGAACACTGCAGCCAGGGTTCTTACTAAAACTAGAACATTTGACCACATTAGTCCAGTTCTATCAGCACTTCATTGGCTCCCAGTTAAATCCTGTATTGAATACAAAATTCTTCTATTAACACATAAAGCCCTACATGGCCTCGCTTCTGAGTACCTGCGGGATCTTATTACATATTACAAACCATCAAGACTACTTAGATCTCAGGGTGCTGCTTCTTACTCTTTCCCAAAATTCAGAAAACCTCAGCAGGGGGAGGAGCCTTTTCTTATAAAGCCCCCAATTCTGGAATAACCTTCCAGATAATGTCCGGGACTCAGACACAGTCCTAGAGCTGTCGTCTCACTGCTTACACGCAATCACTCAGGTTTGTGGACGGTGGAGCAGATGGACGCTAGTGTTTCAGGGAGCTCCCATGTCTGTGTTACCTTCTGGCTCTCTCCTTTTAGTTAGGCTGTTATAGTCAGATCTGCCAGAGTTGTCAGACACAATCTATTACTGCCCAACATTCTCTGATCTCCATAAAAGTCCTCTCAGAACATTTTTTTTACCTTCTCCAAGTAAATGGCCACCCAGCCCTACCTGCTGGAAGGTCAAACCAGCTGCCACCTACGAATCCGACCATCAGACCCCCCACCCACCACCACCCATAACAGACCAGTGGCACACACGCCTACCACTGCTACCTGTTTAATGACCATGTTAAACCTAAATGGAGTCTTAACTATCTGCCACTATTAATATCACCACTATTAACTATCTACGCCATGATTATTATATTATGATTATGATCAGAGCAGTTCAACAGTTTAGATATTTTGGTAACTTTTATCAATAATGTATAAATAGTTCTGATCAGAGGAGGACGGGTCGGGTCCCCCTTGTGAGTCTTGGTTCCTCCCAAGGTTTCTTCCTCCAGCTCTGAGGGAGGTTCTCCTTGCCACTGTCACCGTTGGCTGCTCACTGGGGGTCTTTGATCCTTTATGTCTTACGTTATTTTTTCTTTCTTCTCTGTCTCTGTCTTTTATTAATTACTAATTATGTAAAGCTGCTTTGTGACGACAACAGTTATAAAAAGCTACACAAATAACTTTGACTTGACTTGAATTTAGTCTAGTTTGTTTTTGATTGATAAAATAAGTGTCATTACTATGGCCAGATCCAAAGAGCTCTCTGAGGCCTTCAGAAAGAAGGTTGGAGAGGCAGAGGAGCCTGGGAAGGGGTTTTAAAAGATCTCAGAACAATTAGAAATCAGCTGTTCCACTATCCACTAAATCATTTACAAATGGAACGACTGACCAACATGGACAGGTCAGGCCAACAGCCAAACTGCAAGATGAGTAAATAAGTTTCCAACAACCCTAAAATGTCATTTTGATCTACAGAGCAAGACTAAACTTTTCCTGAGAACATCCGAACCAAGCCCAGGACATCTGAACCAATGTGCTTTGGACAAAATAATCCAAAGCTGAATTATTTGGACACAGTAACAGTAGGAATTCCTCCAGTAGGAATTCTAAATCGTGCTCTTTATTCTGTTACTGTAATTAGAATAAACAGAATCAAAATAAAAAAACTTTTACTCATGGATGTAGGGTTTTTACATTTAAGTAGAATTAGCTTTCCCCCCTCAGATTTTAATTGTAATGTGATTTCTGAAAGACAAATGTTCACCTTGTCTTGGTCTTGTTTTTGTAACATGTAAATAAGAAAATACATTTTGTCATTATAGGTGTTTTTAATGAATGTGTTGTGTATATAAGTCTGAGAATTTCTATACCTACAGACTTTTGTCTTAGTAGCATTCTTTTGTAGCATATGAGCATTTCACAGTCAGGGCTAGTCTGGCTAAAGTATAACCTCCACACAGTAGGGTGTGGCACTACAGTTTAATACATAATCCAGTCCATTTCCCCACCACTCAGAACATTTCTTATTGTATTGTGCTGATATTGGCTCTTACTGCAATCTCAGTGTAAGATAATGCAGTGTGTTGTGGTTTGGATCTGTAAAAGTAAAACTTCTCTGTTTCTCTCAGTGGTTGCTGAGGTTCTCACCTTTTCACTTTTTTAATGAACAAAAAGTTACTGAATTTCATTTTTACCTTTCTGATAATGTGATTATTTCATTATTTTCCTTGTTTCTGTCTCATGGAAGGAAAACTCCAACACACAAACACACTCACATTCACATACACACCCCCACACCCCCACCCCCTGCCCCACACGCACACAAGACCTATCCAGGGAGCCTAGAAGGGCCCCAGGTCTATCAATAGTTGAGTAGGAGCGTGGCAGTGTGTGTTGGTAATGAGGCATACTACATCATAGCATCAATATTGCATGGTGCAATAGGGCCAGAAGAGTAAAGCCCAAGTGTAATAAAGACAGAGGAGGGAAAGGCCTAGACAGAGTTTCATCACAGAGGTAAAAAGACGTTCGGACTCGGCCAGGACATATACATAAAAGACCTCACAGACTTAGTAGTAAGGGAGGTGAACTAAGGACTGAACCTAATGTAATCTGTCTAAACTGACATGTCAACCTCAACACTCCTCAAAGCGAAGGCTAGAAAGGACAAGAAAAAGAAAATGAACATTTTGTGTAAAAAGATCTTTGATACTAATAAGCAAAACCTCTAGAAACTTTGTTCCCACTCTAACCATTCCAGGCACTCTCCTAGCGTACTCTCACCGTCTCACCATACCTCTGTCTCTCAGTCCTTTGAAATTCTTCCTGCTAACTAATATTAACATTGAGTATGTGTTCAGTGTGCATGAGTGTGGAAGAGAATTCTAAGAGCTCTCTTCAAAGCCTGGTACTCCTGAGTTCTGAGCGTGTGTGTAGACCATTGTGTAGCTATGTAGATCTGATTTTAAAAATCCCTTTTTCACAAAGATAAGGCTGTCCTTCTCCTCTGCTGTGACACTTATCCTTTTTAAACATGTACCTTCATGAACCCAAAAGTGGTTCTTTTATGAAATTGAATCAAAGAACCCGTTGTAGCACCTTTATTTTTAGGAGTGTAGGTTGGTGAAAGGTTAGTGAAAATGATTGATTGTATTCCATACATGATCAAAGAAAGAAGCAGACGCCATCTACCCTTTTGTTTATAAAAGTATATATTTTTAATAATTAAGAAATAAAGTCGCTGTTGGCTGTTCATGCTGAGGGTTTCCTGTTTTATTAGAAAATGGATGGCAAGTTAGGATGTTTGAGTATCTCAGTATCGTCCCTGAAAAATGCATTTATGGTTATAGATGTTCAGATATTAGAGGTGGACCAATAATCTCATTAACAACTACTAAACAAACCTCTGAACAAAGACACTCTACATTTGTTCAGCACTTGGATTAAATACGCAGCCTATTGTAGTGTGTAACCTCACATCTGCTCATATTGTGTGAGCCTTGTGTTTAGGAGCCTAAACCAAGACTTGGCTTGGTAAACACAGTCAGAGAGTGGAGACTGAAAGATATGGATATTACGTTGGGAGTGGTGGGATAAATTATTGAAGCTATGATGTGGGGGAGAGGGAGGAATGGGAGGGAGGATGGGGAAATACTGGGGCTCTGCTCTTAATCCAAACACACAGTGTGTGGTGTGCATGTGCATGAATACACATGTGAAAGAAAAAAATCAGTAAGACACATGAATAAGGCCAAAGACAAAAAAGTAAAGCCATACTGTCATATGTGTGGTCACACTTTTGTGTAGACAAACACACACCTTGCTTGTGTTGGTGTTGTGTTGGTGAGAGACAGAGAGACTGAGAGACAGAGCACTGTGCAGTTTTATCAAATGAGATGTTTGTTGTTAATATTGGCAATCATGGAGCTCTTAGTTTCTCTCACTGTGATCAATACTGTGGCAGATCTACTGCTTTTAGAAGCTAAGGAAACATATTCAATCTAATCCAGCCAAAAATGACAGCACAGCTTTTGCATTACATTCACTCCTCAAACTGGTGCCCTGTACCAGACCATGTCTCTGTCCTGGTTTTAGTTTAGTCTGTTTTATTTACATTCACCACTACTTAAAATAATCTGCTACACTGTTGACCAAATGGGATTTTCACCTGGAAGAACTGCCTCAAATAGTTCTTTGAAGTGTCATGGTTTTATATATAGCTAACCACTGGCTTTAAGAACCCTTGAAAACCCTTTGTTATGAGACAGTTTTGAGGATTCAGCAATTCATAAATGCATCTTTACTGAACTGCATGTTTTTCTCTCCCCTATGCGTCATGATCTGTCTGCCTGGGATAAAGCCAAACAGTTGGTTGCTTTAGTGCCAGAGTAATCCTGGAGCTTCAGTCTCTTGGCTTGGTGTTTTCTAGCCGCTGGGAAAAGTTAAGCTTAATTTAACACTTCATTTTGTTAATCTGAGTCAAACAGAAAAGGACAATGCTTCAGTTGTTTTGAAGGGAAGATCCAAACTTTTCTCTTCCTTGTCTCTCTCTTGCTCTTTTGACACATATAATTGCGTCTTTACTGTGCAAATGATTTTGCTGTGCCTCCTGGACAGGGAAGTAGTCATGACCACCCCAGGTTTAGTTAGTTTGGTTTTAGTTTGCAGCTTCTGATCTCAAATGGTTTAAGATAAGATAAGATAAGATAAGATAATCCTTTATTAGTCCCACAGTGGGGAAATTCTCAGTGTCAGCAGAAAGGGACAGCAAGACACTCAGTTACAAAAAAATGTAGATAAATAATGTACACTATAAACACAATATGAATAAGAATAAAAAAAGTAATAACAATATTATTTACAGGTATTTGCAAATGTCTCTTAATTGCACATGTGGGAGGGGATGGGGGGTTTATCAAACAGTTACAAATGAAATGTAATGTATGAAAAGATCTGGCTCTGAAAAAATGCTGCATAAAAATCTTGGAAATGTGCCTCGAGCATCTAAGACTTACAGTGTTTTGACATACCCCAAACAGCTTGTATGGTCCTGTTAAATAGTCTGCATATAATAACAGCCATTCTGTTGGGGCCTAAGTGTTAATGACTGATGTGGTAATATGAATGTAGTAGTCCATTTAATTAGTAGTTGTAAGAATACCATTATAATGCCCAAAAAAATTATGTTTGAATTTACTGAACACGACTTTCTTTGTCCATTTCTCTACAGTGACAATATCCACGAGTACATACTTTGATGGTCTGCTCGTCACAGGTCTTTACACCTCCACTACTGTCCAAGCAGCACCCATCCCTGCACCTGCTGCGTTTGGGTTTGGTAAGTATCTAATGTCTCTAATTGACAATAATTTCATTCATTCACACATCCTTAAAAATGCAGTCTCCAATACCATAGTGTATCAGCATGTCCCCAAATGAATACAAAAAGATTTTGTTGTACAAAAAAGAGTTTCAGATACACACTGATGGGGAACATTAAGAAAAATATTCCTTTAAGAACAGGGGAGGTTTACTGTAAGGCTATTTTGTATATGGGTGTGAGTTTAGCATGTATATGATATCCATTGTTTTTTGACAAATGCACTGATGCTGTCTTTTTGATCCCTTATTACAATTATTTCAAGAAGAACATTTTTGGTTCTGATGTTTATTTCATAAAAAAAAAAACATATATTGAAAGTGGACAATAATTTGACTTGATTACGTTTTGCTGTATGGACAATTTATTTCCAATCTTGGAGGGCACAAAAATATTTTTGGTTAAGAGATGAGCACACAATTTTGAACAGTACTTGCAGTACTTGCCTTCTGTGTGAATTCATATTTCACAGTGGTTGTTCAGACTGTTGAGCCTGGCTCCTTGGTCTTAACCGGTTTTTGAGTAGATTATGTTTGGGAAAAACAAAGTTTGTTCCTTATCATCAGCCACCACATGGTTTGGAGTAAGCTGCAGCCATGCCAATGTGTGGAGTCATCTAAGCTTCACTCTGATGTTGATATTTCTGAGCTATGGATCTAAACCATTGATGTGAGCTGAAAAAAACACAAGCAGCTCTTTGTGTGTGAATGTGTGTGCATTTTCCTTCACAGTTTTGGAGTTGGCTTCACTTCTTGCACATACTATTGATTTAGCTTCCAGCCACTGAAATCTTCAGGACCAGTAAAACTCTCAGCATGTATAACAGTGTGCTGCATATACTCAGGTCCCTCTGCTCCTATTTAACATATCAGACGAAATGCTTGTGTGTCTTTTAACCAAAACTCAAAGCTAAGTTCACATTTAAACTGTTGCTTAAGTCAGTGGCAAAATATCAGTGTTCCCCTGTGTGGTTGATGTCATAGTGAGAGAAACATGTGGCATACAGATGTGTTCAGTCCTGTGTGTTGGAGTATGTATGGCATGAGCCTTGCATAAAGCTAAAGGAACCTTGAAGATTCGCGGAAAGTCATTTTGGCGGATTTCAAATTATAGTAGGGAACTAATAACTAACTCAAAATTATGTGTATTACTCAGAAACTAATAAACTAGCTAGTATATACATGCACAATAATCACCATACACAGCTGAGGGAGCTGTATGTTTGTGGGGATCAAAGCTCAAGGATACATAGATCATTCAATTAATTATTAAATTAATTATTCAATTTATTATTTCTTAAAATATATTAGGTGAAACAGATGTACAGTGTAAATATTATTATTGAATATAAATAACTAGCAATTCACCTGTGATTTAAGAACGTTTAGTCAATATTGTTAGACATAAAAACGTTTTTGTTTTCTGTTGTGGGAGTGATAATAGTGTGAATAGGTTTTAAAATAACTATTTCATTTATTTATTTTATTAAACATTCTGTAAGAGATGAACATAAACACTTTCCCTGAATCTATCATATCATATTTGGTTGCAGAAAAATGCCAGCACAACTCCATTCTGCAGTGGTTAGTGGTTATAGCTTTACTGTATATGGTATCCTTGTGTTTATGAATTTCACATATATTCGAACAATTGGATATTAGGGAGTATATAGGGAGTTTGCGTTTTGTAATACAAATTAATGTTATTCAAAATAACCACCAACCAAAACCAAATCAACAATTTCACACACAAAACAAACAAACAAACAAACAAAAAAAACCATCAAGTTAAAATCAAGGTTGGAGGAATCATAAATAAGAAGGTAACAAAAAGAATCAAAAATTGTCCGAGGCAGCTGTGGAGACTGGACTGCAGTCTGGTCTCACAGGGGAAAGCAATGCCCGCCTTTTTCTTCTTGCCACAGAAAACTTAAAAACACACTGAGACAGACACTAGAGGCAGACAGCTGTAACAGTGTTTGATTACCATCTAGCCACAGCTATCTAAACAGTGATACAGTACAGTGGTGCAATACAACCCGACACTGCTGGCAGGGATGGCAAGCAGGAATTCATAATCGCTACGGATGAGGAACAGGCCCTTTCAGGGGAACTGGTCCTTTGTATGCTGAGGAACGACAGAATCATAACAGTGTCATATCTCAGTGCTAGAGCCACTTTGACACTGAAGATGGCATTTGTGAATGAGCGTGGGTTACAGTTCAGGCCATGAACTCAGAATATCTCTTAAGAAAGGAATGCACATAAGAAAGGTTCATTTTTTCTGTGTTTCCATAATCCAACACTCATTTCTAAATCAAACAAAAAAAACATTTCCTTTATACCCCATATGAAGTCTTTTTGAAAGAGCATTGGGATGTGCTACCTCTGCTTTTTTTTAAGAACAATATGACACTGCATCACATCTTGGATGAGTGATAGCCCATGTTTACATTATTTCAATATTATTTACATCTCAGGGGTGCACGTTTACAGCTGACTCTTCACTATCAGAAATCCCAACTTGAGATGAGGAATGATTTCTACAGTGAGATCGGAGTCACCTCTGAATCCTGTCCTGGGAGCGTAGAGCTAAAGTGAATTTGCATCTTTCAGTCTGTTGTTGGTAGTTTCTGGGAGAGGAGAGCATGTGCTTTGTGTGTGTGAATAGTGAGCAGTGGAGTGTGTGCTTTTCTGTGTGTGTAAGCCGTGCAGTTGAGGGGCTGTCAGCAGAGAGTTAGTGAGCAGGTTGATCACAGAGCTGCAGTGCGTTTGAAGTCTCTCAGGTACTGACAGCTTCTGTAGCCCATGGGAACACTTTGCCTTGCTCTGTCTCTCATATGCTCACACTTCATAACTTGAACTAAGAATGGTGGCAGGGAAAAAAATGTGTAAAAATAGAGAAAGGGAAAATGACTGAGGAGGATGTGAATACGAGAGGAGAGGGAGAAAATGGGGAGAAACATCCAGGATCTCCTGAGACTATTAGCGCAATGTTCTGAGAGGAGACACTGAATCCACAGAGGGTCTCAGCCCTACAGTACTACCTGTGTGAATGTGGGTGTACATAATAAGAAAGCTCATTACAGACAGTGGCCCTGGACATTTTACGAGCCCTTGACACCAGTCTGCTAATTTATCTCAGTAAAGGAAAGAAATAAAGCTGAATAACTTAACTGAGCACTTCCTGACTCAACAAAGGATGTTTCTAAGTAAAGAAAACAGAATCATATTCTTTAATGATTTCACTGGGAAACTCATCATGATTCTCTAAAGGATTCAGAAGAGCTCCTTATTTTGCACAGTATTTTCTCCAGCGTCATCACACATGCACATGCAGGATACCTTAACCTGAGCACAGTTTTCAGTCATGTACAGTACTGGACACTGGATTAGTGGAACAGAGCTGACCATCACTAAGGTGCTAGGGTGCAGATGTTTAAAAGAGGTGCTCGCAGGCACTGCATCGGCAAGTTTCTCACCACCTTTGCCAAGGTGCCAACTGCTCCAAACTGCTCAAAACTGACATGGGGGCACTGCTCATGAAATGAATCAGTGTTAACAGCGATGGTCAATATTTACATTTTCAGTTCAATTCAAATGTATTTGTATGGCCCCAGTGAGCAAGCCGAAGGAGACAGAGGAGGAATGTCCCTTAGGGCTGGAGGACAGTTTGAGGACAGTGTGGGTGCTCTATGAAGATGGTAAACACTTAAAAGGAGCATCAGCAGCTAAATGGAATTATACAGAAAAAGAATTTATAAATAAATGAATTAGTAAATATAAACAGTACAGGTCTGACATGCTGCCGGGCTGTGTCTGCTTTGAGCAGTTAATCATTCTAAGAATTATTGGAAATGAGAAATTCTGTAAACACAGTTTTATTACACAGCTCTTCCTGATCCTGCTGTGAGTTTGTGATTCATTTTTAAAAAGATGTTTATGATGATGTTGAGTGTCTCTTTCTCATGCATTTCCCACTTTAACTGAATTTCACACTAATCTTGGCAGAGTGTTCAATGCCCAGATTGAGCTTCTGTCTCAATCCCACAATGCCTCGGGAAGCTAACAGGTGGCTTAACATTTGTGTGTTCTCTGAGTCCACAGATATGAGTGGTGTAACACACAGTCTCTCTCTCTCTCTCTCTCTCTCTCTTTCTCTCTCTCTCTCACACACACACACACACACACACACACACACACACTGTCACTCCCCCTCTTTCTCTCTCACACACACATAAATATGCATATATAAACCTATGAATGCATCAGTACACACATACATTCACACACACACACATACACACACACACACACACACACACACACACACACACACACAGCCATACATAATGAATGATACTGTGTGACAATCTCCACTTTTCTCCTCCATCTGTCCTCTACTCCCTCCTCCATTTTGCTGCTTCTGAGTCGTTTGTGTTTTTTCTTCTTTTGTCTTTTTGTCCATTTCCTTTCCCACCGTGCTTCGGTCTTCTGCCACCATGTCCAGGTGTCTTCTCACTGGTGAGCATGGAGGAGTGGTTTAGCTGAGCAGACCTGTATGATCTGAGAGTGTGTGTGCATGTTTTACTGAAGGGTTTCTCTAGTCTTGTGTTCACAACCGATACCGAAAACAGCAGTGTGGCAATGTATAAGAAACAAAACTGAGAAAGAAAGAGAGATGGGGATGGGCTACTCTGTCAGTGATGCGTAGGCTGCAACCACCCTTGTGTGTATTGTGGATGAAGATCAGCATGTGTAGATAGAGAGCACTGTTCTAAAGGCTGTCAGAGAACTGTGTGGGCTGCTACCATCACCCTACACTGCATTAAAGTGAAGTGCAGATACTACAACAGTGTCGGCACTGGATTGCACATTAATGTGGGAAAAGGATTGACTTTCTGAAGCTTGCTGTTGCTCAGTTCCAGTCCAATTCAGGCTGATGATCTGTAGAAATGTGGATCTCTGCTCTGTTGTTCTGTGGACTTCTAGTCAGCTACTCAAGTCTTTTAATGTGATGAAGAACACAGTACAGAGTACAGAGTGAGATCTGGGACTAGTGCAGGGAGCAATATAGGGTTTATTCTAGAAGCCAGCTCCTGTCTGTCAAAGAGTCTAAGAGTGAGGTATATCAGTGGCCCATACGGTATAGATGGGGTGAAATCAGCACACACTCTGTGCTCTCTGATGCAAAATTAGTGCTAATTTTGGTGCCTGCTGGCGCGGCACTGTTCTAACCACATCAGACTTGTCCCGGAGGATGTGTATATATGTTTTAGAGAGATGGATGTGGACCCACCCTCCTCGGGCCTGCCTCTCTCTCTCCCCTGTCTCAACTGCTCAGCATCCACTCTGATTCGCATGTCACTGGGACACCTCCACCAGCCAGGCCTTCTTTATGTTTATTTGCCCATCTCCACTGGGAGTGCTGGTCTTTGGGCATCAGAAATTAGCACAAGTCAAATCAGATTAATTAATTATGGGTTCTTGCAATTAGCCAAGGAGTCACATCAAATTAAAAATCAAATTAGTGCTGATGCCCCCCATGGGGGCCATGCTGAAAGCAGAGTTCCGACAGTACTAAAACAAGAGCACTGTGTGACTTTGAACACTTTCAGTTTTTCCTGTATACTCGTCCTCTTCCTTTTCCTCTGTTAATTGTCCACTGTCCTTATGCATTCCTACTGTTATCCATACTAATAGTCAAGCTCAGGTTGGGTAAGGTTGTGTGTGGGCAGAAACAGCTTAATTGAATTCTTTAGTTTATTAATTGGTATTGATACCAAATTAATTCCCTAAGCAAACCTTTCATTTCCTCAAGTGATTGGTAGATTTTAGTAACAGAACTGCATATCAGAACAGTATATTGTTCTTACAAATTGTCATGAGATTAAACCAGTGAGTTAAAGTTTACAGGCCACATTACACACAGTCCAGTTTCAAAGAGCCTGGACTAACTGGTATTAGAAAATCTGACCCTGTGTCATATGTATCATATCAGCACATCTAGACTAAAGCATGTTGGTGGAACAGCGGCTGACAAATCACAATCTGACCCATAAAACACCATTAAAGGACAACTTTCAGCTCTACATACAGCCTCTGTCAGAGCTGTCTGTATAAAAGAACATACCGTTACGCATGAACTGTGTAGAACACTAATTGTGACATAAAGTATAAAGGTATAAAAGTCTGAAGAACAAACACAACTCATGCTGGTTTTACTGTTTTCCATCGCTTTCAGAAATGTTTGGGTCTACAGGTTAGTGTCAGTGCAGTTAGGCCAAACTTAATCAAAAACAACAACAACAAAAAACTAAAAATTACAGTTTCAAAAATGAAACATTACAATAATTATTGGAATTGAATTAATGATTGATAACACTTCAACTCAGTACGAGTACTAGTACTAGTTTGTTATGATTTTATAATCTCTATAACTGTATGGTGTCTTGGCCAGGTCTCTTTTTAACTTTTTAATCTTCAGGAACCTGATGGCTAAATAAAGGTTAAATTATATTAAAAAAAAGCTAATTATAGATTTGCTATCTATAGTGACTCTAACGGCTGCACATCTGCCGCTACTTAAAGCATCAAGTCAGGGTCAAGAGCTCCCTATTGACCATGATTGGCACATGGTTGGGCCCTTGAGCAAGGCCCTTCACCCTCTCTGCTCCCCGGTGCCGTAGCAATGGCTGCCCTCCGTTCCGGGCAGGGGTGCTCACTGTCCACTGTGTGTGTGTGTTCACTGCACGGATGGGATAAAAGTGGAAGCCAAATTCCATCTGTGTCCATCACAAATGATGATTGCATTTCATACATTGATTTAGCGGAGCGTAGTTTAGGCAGGAAATAGGAGCCTGTCCTGCTGAATTTGATTGGCCTTCGGTTGACTGTTTGTATAAAGCAAGGCGCAACCGTATTCTTCTGCAATTGATATTATTCTTCTCTTTTATCTTTTATTCCTGACGTTTCTTTGCTGTGTATCTAGTCCCGCAGTTTTCGAGACATAAACACCCATCCAACTCCAGATCGCCCGGCCTGATCATGTGATGTAGCTTTTTGATCGGATGCACGGATTCCGAGTAGTGAAGGAATTCTGTAGAATAGAGAATGAATGGGCGGAATTTTGACAACAATTTATTGAGAGGAACTAAACTAAACCTGGTCTGGTTTTTTAGAATAAATCACAGTAGCCCAGCCCAGTGAAAACAGACAACCTGCCTCAGGTGAACCTAAACTAACCCTCGTAAGTTTAGTGGGCAGCAACTTTAATAAATGCAACAGTAAAGGGAACATATTGGCAAACAAAATTTTATTCACTTTGCCTGGAAAAAAACATAAACTTAACTAATTTCTGAAGCCAGTAGTTTCATCATTAAATGCTGTTGCGACATAAAACTGGCTGACAAATTATAGTAGTAATTAAGTAACGATTAAGTAACGCTAGCTAGCATTAATAAATAGCATATGTAAAGGTTTTGTTGATATGAAATATAATAAACAAACATTAAACAAACAAACAGTATTTTCTACAGCTTCAACAGAACACATGAATAATGTCAGAAGGAATTACAGCCATGTTGGGTTGGCAGTATATCAATGACATAAAGTTAAATAAACCAAAAGCTGAATAAAGCAAAATCTGTGCAGAACAACCAGTACATATGAGTGTTGATTGAGAGTTACATTTTTTAACAACATAAATGATAATTTTTAGTTACTTGTTGTGTTGATTGGTTACGTAACTATATATTTTTATATTTAATGGATTTATATTTATTCATTTTTAAATGATTGGGCCTTGTTCATCTGGAGGCTTTAGTTGACTAATGTACAGAAATTCTGGAATTGGATTTTTTTATAAATAGAAATATTGAATAGACTAAATCAAAATGTTTGCAACCATACCGATTTGTGAATTTTTTTGGGTGGGTGATAAGCATATTTTATGTAACATCAAATTAAACCATAACTATTTTATTCAGTCCCTGCCAAACCCTGGTCGGTGCGCAGATATTCCCTGTCTATGAGCTGAAAAATGAGCTGAATAGCACAGTAAGTCAACAAGTAAAATACATAAAAAAACATAAATCTAATCTGTCATATTTAATTTCCAATGCAGTTTATATAGTGACAAACAAACATGCACATACACACATCTTTTTCTACCAGGTAGCTTCAAGTGTTCGCAGAACTGCTGTAGTTCAAGTAACAAAAGTTCCCACAGTATTCGGCTGCCCCCTCCTTCCCAGCCACCCTCCATCAAAAATGTTACCCACAGCTTCCTCCTGGCAACACCAAGAACAGCCCTGTCATTTCAATGGCAACGCCAGAATCCAGTGATTGGCAGCTTATAGCATGGACCAATGGCTTTGTCAGAAAACTGTTATCATGAAGTCGAAGAGCCACTGGAACCCCACCGTCCACTCAGCTGACCTCAAGAGTTAGTTTCTCAGGCGGCCAAAGCAACAATAGATCTCAAAAGCTGTGTTTGGCTGCACTGAACATTGCCACATGCTACACACTGAGTTCGTATGGGAAGTGTTGACAGGCCACAGCAGAATAAAGACTAGGCGGGTTTGTGTTGTACGCCTTCATTGTCCAGCAGTATGTTTTGTTCCTTATTATGAGGACATTGAAAAGCCAGCACAAGTATCGGAAACAAGCCACTCTCACTGAGCCCTGAAATTTACATACTGTATGTTTGCTAATAAATATTTATGGCTCACATTTTCATTATGGTGGCAGAATGATATATGAAGGGAAGGCATTGTGAAGGCAGAGACTGAAAGCTTGATATATGAACATGCTCACACACACACACACACACAGTGAAAAACTGAACGGGGAGGAAAAAGAGATCAAAGTAATTGATATCATATTAAGGATTTTCAGAGAAAAAGAGAGCGGGAGAGATCACATACATAAAATACACTGGTCATCTCCTTCTTCTTTATTGTTTATTGTCCTGTTTCTTGCTCATCTCTTGCCATAATCAGACCCATTCCTTGTTTACTTTGATTAAACTGTTCTATTTATGTGCACATGGGCTGCAGAAATAAGATGTAATATTTATGCTCATGGTTCATAAGACAGGGACATGTATGGCTTTAGTTTTACTGAGGTGTGTGAGTCAAATGCACCCTAAGGTTGATAGAGATCCCCCTCTCTTTCTTCCCTATGTGGCATCCTGAGGTTCTGGGTGACACCGACAGACAATTAGATGCATCTTGCAGTGCTGGTCAAAACCCTGCCAGTCATATGTGCAGGCAAGCAGCACCACAGCTGCCAGTTTGTAGTAAATGAATAGTGGAAACAGCATAGAGCTTGGATTTGTGAATGTGAATAGATGTAGCAGAACTTGGGCCATAAATTTAATTACACAATTTACATAATGGCAGATATTTCAAGTCAGACCATGGTTGATCAGTCTAGGCATGTGTTGGAGTTTTTTCTTCCTGACTCTCCATTATAATGAGCGGCAGTGAGAAGGATGGGGATGAGGGTCTGGAAAATGAATGCCAGCTAGTGCCATCCAAAGCCCATCTGCTCTCTCTCTCTCTCTCTCTCTCTCTGTATCCTTCTCCCTCTATCACCTACCCTCCCTTAGGGTATATTTTGTGTGCAGTGGAGATTTAAAGTGATCTAGAATGAAAAAGAGCAGTAATCATGAATAAGGGTATGATTTTGGGCATATCAATACATATCACAAGTACAATAAATCCAAGAATATTTGGGTTGATTGCACATGTGAATGTTTCCTCTATACGGTAAAGGACTGGATGAGGATGCAGCATGTATTGCAAATAAATATGAATTCAGTTTCAAGTGCAACTAATTCTAGAATAACAGAGAGTGAGTAATGCTCAGACGTACACACATACACACACACATAAACACACACACACACACACACACACACACACACACACTCAGACTGTTTATGAGCTGGACATTAATCAAAAGGGAGCCTGACTTTAATGACACTCCACTCTTTCAATAAAAAGATGTCAGCGATGTAGGGGCTGTTTTCCTCTCAGACAATTTCTGGAGGTCTCCACCCTAAAACATCCCCTCATCACAACTTTCACAGCCCCCCCCCCCCCCCCTCCCTGTTTTCTTTGGCGTTTGTGTGTGAGTAAGTGAGCGTTCATTTAGCCGTAGTGTGTGTGGGCCAGCCATGCCAAGTGCTACCGTGGGAGTTAGCGAGTCATTTTTAACTGCCATTAATCAAGGCCGACAGCTCTGAAGTGTTCAATCTGCATATGAAAGGAGAAATGAGGAGAAGAGATTATTTAAAAACATGGCTGCTTTACTAAGACTGGTGGTGTTATTGGGAGGCAAATCAAACAGACAGCACCACCTTGACTGTGAACTGCCATTACACTCAACTAGGACACAAGCTAAATGATCATCCCAGAGAAATCTCTCATCAGTATTATGTGTGATGATTTCAAAAGTGAACACTGACTTGTACACATGGATAATCTGCTATTAGCCAATTAATGTCTAATTATTACTGTAATATAGTAGACATGCAGATTCAAGTGAACTGCACTGGGAAATGAGTCAGCAGATGTCTGAATTGAGAATGAAAATCTTCGATGACAACAGTAAAAAAAGGAATCTTTGGTCTCCAGTTGATTTCAGCATATCAGAACAATAAAAAAATGAGATAAAATAGGTCATGATTTCCTGGGCAGAGATGTGTTACAGTGGTACAGTAACACAAATAAATATAATTTATGTATCTTTTAAAAAAGGTTTTCCAATCTCTTTAATTGTTAGCCAACATTTTCTTGCGTTAACCTGTTTTTAAAGTGGGGTTTTAAAAAATAAACATTTTGACACATTTATGGCATTTGGCATACAGTTCTTACTTCAGTATTTCACATGAAGGGCAGCTGTGTTATCCAATATCAGGGGCACTGCCAGGTTTTTTTGGCCCTCCATAATACACTGGCCCACCACTCCTCCGCCCTATAACATTATGCCATAGTGTGATACCATTTGAAATAACAAAAGTTTCAGTTACTGCCATTTTTTAATGAACAACAATGAAAACTGAACATTCTAACAGTCATCAAACCATATTCAATTATTGGGACGTTCAAGTTCTTTGCTCTAGATCACTTTTAAAACAGTGAAAACAACTTGGGAATGTGTCCACTGTCTAAAGTAGCTTGTCACTTACGACACCTTATACTCAAGACAAGCACAGAACTGTGATAAATTATTATATAAAACACACCTCACTAATAATGTTTGACAACATAGCAAACTTGGCTTAATTGGTTAATAACCAGTTGGATATTTTAAACAATAGCTAGTTGATTTACAGTTATTATGATGTGATTATATATGATTATCTCCTGATGTAAAGATGCTGAAAGCCAAAATTCCCTAATCTAAAATCACAAATATGAAGCTGTGTGTGTATCTTTATTCAAAAAAAAGAAGAATTGCCTGTCTGGAAAAAAAAGCTGCGCTGCCACTATGGCCCAGGGGTCGCAAGCTCGGAGCCCTAGAGAGTCATGCTCATTATGCTTATTGTGCTGATGTTGCAACATCATAGGACAGCTAAACAAGCTGGGAGGAGAGTGATGACTGCCAGTTCTGTTATGTCCCTTAATAAATGCCTGTACTGGCTAGCATTGAGCCAATGAAGTGAGAAGAAGGAGGGCTATCCTACCCACCCTGAGGGAGTATGGATAGGTGCTCTCTGGGACTCCAGGAGATGAATGGCTAAGGTATCACTGGAGATTGAACGGGCAATCTCACGATGATAAGACCAATGCTTAGACGGCTGGACCAGTTAAAAATCTTAGATTTATAAAAATAAATAAATCAGAATATGTTTATATTGCCCAAAATAAAAAACAGTGCAGCACAATTAAACATTTTACTTTACAACAATCACCAAGGCCAAACTGCAGCTCAACACACATTAAGTAATACGACTTTCTCTAGTTTTGTATTTGTAACTTTTTAACTATTTGGATTTTTTAACCACTGCTGGCTTGATTGGAGGGTTCAAAAGCCCAAGAAAAAATAAATATTCTAATTACAATATAATTTCAACTCATTCAATTCGCTTACACATGGCCAAGTCCTGATGAAATCAATAAAACACAATATTCTCATGTTAAGATTTAGCTCTTTGAGAAAACAACCCTCTGATTTTCTCACTTTAATCAAAAATAATGTCTCACTGGTGTCTTACAAGTAATTTCCATTGGTCATGCTCTCCCTTTCAAACACAACAAGCCTGACTGTGTTTTCATACAATCATCTTATGAGCTTCAGCCTGGCCAGGGTCGCAATGGGTCTGGGGCCTACATGGAAAGAATGGACACAAGGCTGGAATACTCCCTGGACAGGGTGCCAGTCCATCAACTTTAGGACTTCTGTATACAGTAAGAGTAGGAATTTGAATTAAATCTCAGGGATGAAAGGAAAAAATATTTGAATTTCATATGGAGCTGAAAATGCCTAGAGTGTATTTTGCGACTACAGCAGGGAATTAAAGTTGAGTGTCGCTGTTTCTGGCTGCAGTGTCATGAAGTGCATTTTCATCTTTTCATCTAAACCTAAAGAGCTCTCTCATTTACATCCTGCTTTTGACATCCCCTTATTTCTAATATGTACCATACGTCTGCTGTGCTGAAGGATGGCATGGCCGGCAGTGGTGGGGTTTAATGTCTTAGAAATGCTAAGCTTTCATTGTCCCAAGTATGTCCACATTGTGCAGAGGTGTGTAGAGAAAGAATTTGCCAAGTTTAGTGTGTACGAATGACCTTAACTCCCCAACCCCCCTCCCCACCAAAAAATTAACAACAAGTGTATTCCAACATCCCAACAGTCCGACTTTACAAATGCTTTTCCCGTGCTGAAGGTAAATTTCTGTTTGGAGAAAAAAAAGTTTGAATACTGGATTTAATGAAAAATAGATTTGGTGAAATGAAAATGATGTGCATTTATATTTTTTCATTGGAGTAAGAATAACAGATCACTCCAGCAACCATTGCATCAGTGAGAGAACCATGAAAATAAAGACAGATATACTACTTTTAATTAAATAAGAAAGCGATTAATATTCTATTCCTTTAAGAGCTTATATTGAACTGATTAGAGTGTTCTATGGGACGTGAACAGTCCAGTGGTGTGACTGCTACAGCTTGCATGTGTTTGAGGTGCAGAGGGTTGCAGTGGGCAGTACAGATGTCCATTTTCCAAATCTTTAAAAAAAAAGAGATAATTTGTTAAACCATATTGTATTTTTAACTGTGGTCTTCTGATTGCAATGAATCATTTCAAAGCCCATCTACCAGAAATGTGCATGTAGCACCAAAGGTCTCACTACTATTTTGTAAAAATATTAATATATCTGAAAAGGCAACTTCTGTTTCTCTCCTCCAGTTTTCAAAGTTTATTTTCTGTAAATTAGATAAATTAACATTTGGTAAAGATATTATGATTTGTTGTAAAGGAACTTCCATCATTGTTGTTCTTTTCATTTCAGTAATTACCTCATTATCTCTCGCTCTCTCTCGCTCTCCCAGGTGTGATGTCAGAGCGACAGTTCGGGACTCAGTTTGTATGCAGTGTGGTGGCATCTCATGTCAGTCATCTACCAACGACCAGTCTCAGCTTTGTGTGGATCGCCCCGCCGCCTGGCACTGGCTGTGTGAATTTTCTGTAAGTGTGTGTAATTTATCAGCATGGACTACATTTAGACAGATGAAAGTTGTATTATCTAAAAAACAGTTAACATCTGTAACATGAAACAACTACATGACTTTGGATAAACACAGACAAAAAGCTCGTATCGTCTGCAGTGGTATGTAGGAGTAATGCCCAACTGATCTGGCAATTTTCAAATGTTATAAATCTTGAGATTCTCCTACATGAACTGCTGTCCACTGAAGGCTAGCCATCTAGGTTTTTTTTGTTCTGTAGCCATCTGTGTATCACTGCTGTCCAATGAAAAGCTCTCAATTTGGGGATACATGTCTTTCACTGGACAGATTAAACAAACCCCTTATTGTTTACAAATCAGAAACAAATCAGACTTAATTAAGCATTATGAAGAATTTACTCTTTCTCTTTCCCTGCACCATGACTCATTTTTCATGCTCTTTCCCTCTCTCCCTCCCTTGCAGCCTGTGATTAACGGCTTTCTAACAATAATCAGTCAAAACGCAATTAGCAACTGGAGAGACAGGCCAACGTGGCTTTGGTTTCCACCCACCCTAAATCACCCATATTCTGAAGCCAAAAGGTTTTCTACAAAGTCATATGCAAGCAGGGATCCTTTCCACTAGTGACCTCATTCCCCTGACACCATGGTGTTAGTTTCCCTTCGTTATTCAGGCCCCCGTTCAGATACAACACGTCATTCTGGTGTTAGTTTCCATTGGGTGCAAGGGGTGACGTACCCCGCTGGCTGATAATCTGGATGGTAAAAATTAAATTATAACCAGGGCGTGGGTACATGGGTGGCAAAAGGTGAGAGCTGTCAGATAAGAGATAAATGAGAGACATTTAATTTATTCTATAAAAAGAATGAAGACAAGAGGAAATTCCACAGAAATAGAATAATAGTTTGGTATAATTGTTCAGGGAGTTTTCGTGTTTTTTTCACATTGAAATGTTAAATGAATCTAAAGAAATTTTAGGAAAATTAAATCAGAAACAATTTACATTTCTATAAAATTATAAGATAAGAGCTCAACTTCATTTAACTTTTACATGAACAGAAGGTGCAAAAGCTCAGCAAAACCGAACAAAAGGTTTCCAGTCCCTGACAGAACAGCAGCCAGCTACTTTATATTGCATTGGGCTGCTTTTTATTGTGTGCTCTCTTTGAATTGATTTACAAGCTGAAGCACACCACCCTTCTCAGATTTATTACAAATATTACAATGAATATTACAAATTTAAGTAGTGAAATAAAAGTACTAAAAAATACTAAGTAAAAGTAAGATGGTTGAAAGTTACTGTTTACTGAAGTTACTGTTACTGGAAAAATACTGAATTACAGTAATGGGAGAAAATGCACAGTTTACAAACACTCATCATAACATACATGTCAGTGATATACTCAGCTTTCAATGATTTCTTTGATCTACTTTGAAGCAGAGAAATATTTTTTTCTTAAATATCTGTGGTCATAGTTATACATACAGGGTCAAAAGTACACATACCGCCACTCAGATAAACAATTCAGTTGTACTGAAAGATCCAAAATGTTAGTATGTTAGTCATCACAACTGATTACAGCTGGTAGCTTCCTTCTTTGCCCAAATTAAAAAGATTTGAATAACAGAACCTGGAATGACCAACACGGAGAACAATGGAAAGGTCCAAATAGGTCAGTGCAGATCTGATAAGGATATCCGTAGATTTACATGGCTTATGACATGGTTTCTAAACAATTGTATTTAATACAAATTATAACAGTCAAGCGAGTTGTTCATTGATCTGGACTAAGAAGATGTGGCATTCCACCCTATGAACACCAGCCTTTAAACATGGTGGTGGGGGTATTATTCTCTGGGACTGTTTGGCTGCCAGTGGAACTGCTATATTACACAAAGTGGGTAGAATAATGGAGAAGGAAGACTATCTCAGAAATCATCAGCAGAATATCAAGCCATCAGTTAGATTGATGAAACTTCTTGATACAATTCAATGTTTTAACAGAAAGTGACTCAGAACTTAAGTGGAATTGGTAATGCAGTATTGATCTCAACCCTATGTGGACTGTAATTATAAAACAGGTCTGTTCCATAAAATTACCAAATTTAATTGAACTCAAATATTCAACCAGAATTCTGCCAGAATCTTGTTGATGGCAAAAAGTGACTGGTCAAGCAACAACTTGCCATGAAAAACAAAAACACCACATCAACCTTTTTTTTCGTTTTAAAGATGTTAAAAAGAACAGTTTGTCAGAATGAGGATCATTCATTTCCCTACAAAGTACATTAGCCCAAGTTGATCAGCTAGCTAGAACTGTATGTCTGAAGTGAAAATGGAGGCAGAAAGACAATACAAATAGAGGAATAAAATAAAATAATTTACTGTAAAAATACAGAACTATGATACAACACACTAACATAAATATTTATTAATGCTATTATTTAATAATACTATTATGATGCTATAATGAACTGCCTGTTTACATTATTACCACTATATGAGACTGTTGGGATAGTGTTCTTATTTGGGTGTGCTGTGTTGGTTTTGTAATGGGACCCCTGTCTTGCAATAGGTTCCACTCCTCCATCCACAAAATGCCATTCCAGTGGCTTGGTGGTCATCATGTTTTGTTTTTTTGTTTTTTTTTGCCGAAATGTGTGACAAGTCTTCAATTCTTTGTAATTGTGGACTGTGAATGCTGATCTTATCTGAGGAGATAAGATTCCCTAGATCTGGATACTTGTGACTTCTTTGATTAGTGTTCATACTTTGGGAGTAATCTTCTGGGCACTTCTAGGAAGATTCACCACTGTGAGTCACCCAAGTTTTCTCCATTTGGAGATAATAGTTCTCCTCAAGTCAAGTCAAGTCAAGTCAAGCGGGTTTTATTGTCATTTCAGCTACATACAGAGAACACAGTGAAACGAAACAACGTTTCTCCAGGACCATGGTGCAACATAGACAGTGCATACAGAACACAAGTGCAACACAATACAAGTGCAGACAGACAACACAACACAGTACAGACAGAGGATAATAAATAATTAGGGGTAGTGTGCAAATTATGCAGTGTGTAATAAATATTGAGTCCAGTGAGGTAGTAAAGTTATTAGAGAAAATGCTTTGCGCAAAAAATGCTTCCCAATTTATCTGGGGTAAATGGTTGGAGAGAGAGAGAGAGAGAGAGAGACAGACAGAGAGAGAGTGTGCATGTAACAGAAAAGACATCAGGTCAGAAGTTGAGTTGAGTTGAGAAGTCTGATGGCTTGGGGGAAGAAGCTGTTGCAGAGTCTGGTCGTGTTGGACCGGATGCTGCGGTACCTTCTTCCTGATGGCAGGAGGGAGAACAGTCTGTGTGAAGGGTGGGTGGAGTCATCCACAATGCTGGTTGCTTTGTGGATCCTCAAGGTTTGGTGGAGCCTTATAGTCTTAGACACCAGAGAGATATGTTTTAATAACTTTCTTTACTTTCTTTAGAGGTTTCATTTGATTGTGGCAAAATGTGCTGCTTATTGAGACTTTACATTTCTGGTAAGATTCTGTTTAAGTGATGTTTCGATTCAGCAGGGCGAGCAATAATCAAACCTGTGTGTTTCTATTTTTTCCAATTATCAACATTATTTTAAGGGGAAATTTGAGTAACTAGGAAGGCAAATACTTTTTGTACTGGTCCAGCGTTGGATAGCGTTCTAAAATGATCATTAACAAACTGCCCACTACGCCTATTCTGATAAATGCAATACTCAGAAATGCAAGTTTGACTTCTTTGGCATTAGGTCACCTTTTCCTTCTGATTTCCTTCAGGCCAGAAAATACATTAGCTTGCCAAAAAAAAAAAAAAAGCTTGGAAGAGTGTTCTCAATGGCACATACTACAAGATGGCTGGTGATGACCAGAGCTTTCAAACTGAAGTGGTGACATTTCTGTCTGTGCTCAGGAAAGCTGAGTTTGTTCATATAATAAAAAAGTTGTTTTCTTGTACAGATTCTCTCTTCGGCCCATGATCTCACAGGGGAGGCGACTGTTTAACGATCCAGCTTAACAGACAAGATCTACGGGTGCTTGACCTGTGTAATGTCAGAAAAGTGAGAGATGTAGGAGAATCTGTAACACGAACAATACATACTAAATGTTCACTAACCCAGATTTCACATACTACACAGTAAGATCAATCACTTCTACTGGCGTTTCTACTTAAAGGGAAACTTATTATAGTAAACAACTAACAATTATTATATACAGATCTTAATGGTTAATAATGGATACTCTAACAGATACTTTACCTTTAGTTAAATGAGCTTCACTCTATGCTCTGTCTCCTTCTTTATGTGACACTGGACTGAAATGTAATGCAGATGTGTGTCCAAGCAACGTCACCGGGTGTATACTTTGGAACCACAGTGTTAATCAAAATATTCTCAATTATTGTTGAAACATGTCATCCCAGAGCATGAAGGGGAATGGGCCAGGCCAAGCAGACCTGGTATGTGTTTTTGTTAAAAAAGGTCCCCCTCTTTAACCGGGGTGTTTTACTAATTGTGTTAGTATTGCACAAAGTTAGAGGTGCAAAGTTTGGGATAGATTCCCCCTTCTTTGGGCTTCTAGTACCTGCTCCATAACTAAGGCCAATCTACCCCAGATGTGGCAGAAATACACAACTCCTTAGGTAGACATACTTAGGTAGGAGTACAAATACATCAGTAGAAGCTGAGGTATGGTTTATGTAGTTTATATATTTTACTAAAGTAAAAATATAACAATACATTCTCCAAAATGTACTTAAAGTAAGAATAATGTTTATGGTTTTTAGGTTTCTGCTAGAGTATATGTGTATATATGATTGACACTAATAGCCTGTTTCTGTCTGATCACATAAGCCTATCCTTTTTGTTTCCTGTTAAAATAAAAATGATGCTGCCAATCTGAAATCAACCACCTCGTCTCTCCTGTGAGGTCATGAACATCCTGGCCATGTTGTTCGTATCTAAACACAGCTTACAGTTTGCAGTTTCCTCATAATGTCGGATTTTAGAATTCTTTTGACAATTCGTTTTTTTTTTAGGTTGGTGTAAATGTTTCTACTAAAATCATTGTGCTGCTTCATTCTGAGCTTATGTCTTAAGAAGTATTAACTTCAGCATTCGAAATCATTTCTCTTTGCAGCTGTGGGTGTGTTTGTGTGTGTGTGCGCCCTGTTCACTTTGTAAGATTGTTGCAGGTGCATTCTGAGGTCAAACTAAACTGATTATATAATCATACTTTAACTCACATTTGGTTTAACCAGACATGTGAACAGTGCCACCATTTTCTAACAGGCAGTACCACGGTGGCAGACTGTGCTCTGAACTGATAGCACTAAACATAGCGCTAAAAATGTTTCATTGTATAACGGGCAGAATGGTGTAAAGTATTTATACCTCAGTGGTTGTGGTGAAACACAGAGCACACATTAGTATAACTGTCCTCTGATGAGCATTAAGCTCATGTCATATTATAAACCAGATAGAATTCCTTCACGTAAAGTCTTGACCTTACAGAGCCATCATACAAATCAGCACACTCTCATTAATGAAATAAAGAAAGAAACTGAGAGCTGACTATCTGTGAGGTACAATGTTTTAAAAAGAGTGAGCTGGTGCAACTTCACTATCCAATCACGTGCCTTAAACTGTAGAAAAAAGTAAAGGCAGCAGCACTTTGTAACTGAAGAATTCCACACCTTATTTAGGACCAGCTCATTTCGGCTCAGGGTTGAAGAGAAGTGAGACTGGACGGCTCTCTGTGAAATGTAAATACTCTGATATCCTTTTCTTTTCGTTTAGCACTCCATACGTAGAGCAAGCTGGTAGATTTGTAAAACAAAGAAATAATTGTGTTCAGGGCTCTAGGTGATGAAATCCACCTGGAGTGTGACGGTTGTGACTAAGTGAGAACCACTGATACTCCTTTACTGGACAGTGAGGACAGACTCATCTGACCAGTGCAGTGAAGGCATACACTCTCAGTTAATGGAGTGTAAAACAGGTGGATGGGAACTGAGAGAGAATTTGGCACCTAGGAGGGAAATAAAAGCTTTAAAAAAATAAGAGGGAACAAAACACTCACCTGATGCTTCCCTGCTCTTAGTGTCACTTTTTATATATTCCTTTTTGTTTGCCTCCCTGTGTATCAGAGGCATCTGCTGACTAAATTATCTTAATTATGACGTACGTGTCTCTCTCCCAGAATGCCCCCATAGGAGAGAGGAATGGTGTGCATATCTGTGTTTAGCGTCCCCTTTTCAAAACACTGCCTCAGAGCCAGCTCACTTGTAAAAGTAAGGCTGAATTGAATTAGAGTAAAGGAGTGTAGAAGCATTTGTCTTGTTAAGGCTAATTGGAAAGGAATGAGGGTCTGTACTGTAATCACTGTTATGGGTAATGCTAGCCACCATCTGTTCGATGAAAGCTCAGCAATACAATTATCATTGTGCTGGTGCTGTTCGAGAAAGATACGGTAAAAAACAGCATTAAATATCAATTATCAATTATACCTATAATCAATCATTTGGATGACAACCTGCACTTTAAATGGTCCATATCATTGAATCCTCCTTGCTTTTTTAATTGAAGAGTTTAAAACTATAGGACACAGTGTTGCAAGAACAGCCTGTTTTTTTCCTACGTGATTTTTCCATTTTGGATTTTCAATCTTAAGGGGGTTCAAAAAACTGTTTGTTTTACAGTACTGTTTCATCACAGAATCAGCCAGAGTTGCTAAAGTTGCCAGTTTGGAGTTTCCAGACAAAAATTAACTGCACCTGCCAAAGCTATTTAATTAGAGTCAGAGGAAAATAAAAATGAACAGAGCTATGAATGTACCTTGATCCTGGTTGAATTGCTAAAAATCTAAGGATGGAGAAAGAGAAAAAAGTGAGTGTGGGTCATTTGATGTAATTTTATACACCATATGTCCAATGCTCTTGTTGCTGAATGCAATCAAATCCTCACAGCAATGTCCCTCTAAAATCTAGTAGAAAGTCTTCTTGAGGTGTCCCAATACTTTTGTCTACTTTCATCTAACCATTTTTTTTTACCAGTAGCGTTTATTATTGTTTATTATATATTTACTACAAGTTTCACATTGCAGTGGAGGATGATCAGTTTGAATCAGAGAAAATAAGAGAGGAGGATGAATAAACGTCCATGTTTCAAGCTGGCTGATTACTCGTCGGCTGCTCTCACATCTGGTGCTCAACACGGACGATAAATCAAGCAATTAGATAACATTCTTTTAAAGGTTAGGTCCAAATTTGCGAAATGAGCAGCAACAACAGGGCCTGGATGTAATTCACTGTATTAATCATGATTACAGAATGGTGATATAAATGGTTGATTGTGTGTGTGTGTGTGTGTGTGTGTGTGTGTGTGTTTATGTGTCTGCTGGTTCTCTCCTTTTGAGAACCAAATTTTCTAACTAGAATATACCAAAAAGACAGTATTTGATATACTGAGGTTAAGGTTTGGGTTCAATGTGCTGTAGTAGGTGTGAGAGTATTCATGCACACACAGGTGAAAGAAATACTCCCCTGAAGATGGTAACAGTAAAGTGTTCATGTGTGTACAGGGGGAGGGGAAAACGGATAGTATGGGGCTCCAGGGCACTGTCAGTTTAGAGCTGGGGTTGTGTAGTTAGTGGGTAGCTGTCAGATATGCACCGCTGGGGCTGTACATGTTGACAGCAACATCTAATCACACAAGGCCACATAACTACCCACTAAGTGAAGCTTCTGGGACTGCTGTGAGTGACAGGCTGTCTCTGTGCATGTATGCCTGCAACATGACAGAATGTGTGTGTGTGTGTGTGTGTGTGTGTGAGAGAGAGAGAGAGAGAGAGAGAGAGAGAAAGAGAGAGAGAGAGAGAGAGAGAAAGAGAGAGAGAGAAAGAGAGAGAGAGAGAGAGAGAGAGAGAGAGAGGGAGAGAGGGAGAGAGAGAGAGAGAGGGAGAGAGGGAGAGAGAGAGAGTGCTGTGTTTTTTTTACTCTGGCTATTTCTTCCAAAGTTTTAACTTTCGGCTTAAAGTTTTCTTTATTTTAACTCCATCTTAAACACTAGCTCTTCTTTTTCATCCTGTCTTTGTCTCATCTCCTATTTCTTGCTGGCTGATCTGCTGATCTGCTCCACAGACTGATGTTTGAAAGGGTTATAGTGTTCAGGATTTCTGAAGAGCTGACAGTGATTATGCTGAGATACTGCGTACAGGCGGTTATGCTGTACTGAAAGGATGCATTTACACTTGCATGCTGACAACTTGCTGCACTGGTGACCCACTTGATCCTCTCTACTCATTGGGACCATTTGTAACACATTAACGTGAATTATATACAGGACACTCATGCCCCTGCTTATAGAACCAAAATGGATCACATTTATATTAAACTCTGTAGTTTGTCTGTATTTATCTCTACTCTTTTTTATTCTTGCTAAACTGCATTGTTTATTACATATTGAGCCATCTAGCTTCCCCTGCTTCATATTATACATCATGTTTTATTCATAAATACCACAACCTAATTAGTTTTTGCCCAACTGAAAAATGAAATGTGATTAGGGATATTTTTCACCCTCCTGCACAAATAAACGGTTACTTATTCATGATGCTAGATTTGATTATTTATGAGAACAGAGGTGTGCATTAATGCACTGAAACCCATAAAGACTTTTGGGACATGTTTTATAATGTGCCACAGGCAAATACAATTTCCTGTGATCTCATGACATATATTTTGTACACCTAATGTGTGATTAAACTGGCTGTTGTGTAATTATCATTCCATGTCAAATACTGCAACATTCAAGTAATGATGGACTGATCTGAATTCTGAATTTCACCTAGGGTTATATTGGTGCGATTTGATGTCATTGCAAGGAAACTAATCAAAAACATTTTGAAACTTTTTACTGTTAAGAAGCTACCAGGCTGAAGTTCAGTAAAATGACCATGCTCCCCAAGTTTAAGTAATACATATCGGCAATGCATTAATTACAATTAATTACAGTTTTTATTATTGTTCTGCACTGTCTGTCTATGAAATGTATTTTTTCTGATTTGCACAACAGAGTTGTGAGACTGTGCTGACAGAATGATAAAAAAAGTTTTTAATCAGATATCTACCTGCTCAAGGTCAACACAATTTTCAAATGTTATATATAGTTGCAACCAATATGATTGAACCACACACTGCAAATTAGGTTCATTAGCTAAATTTGCAAACTTACAGCTGTTTGCAACAAACAATCAAACAGGACCAATTCCGTTCAACATTAAATGCCACTTTTAATGATTTACATTTACATTTATGGCATTTAGCAGACGCTCTTATCCAGAGCGACTTACAAGGTTACTCGTATTACAGAGGTGGGCCAATGTAGTGTTAGGAGTCTTGCCCAAGGACACTTATTGGTGTAGCACAGCACAGTCACCCAGACCGGGAATCGAACCCTGGTCTCCCACATGGTGTGGTAGCTCACTGGCAGGTAGTGGTGTTATCTGTTGCGCCACACCAACCACCGATGATGACTGCCGATGATGACTGCAGTCTCAGAATTATTCAACTCTTCATGATAAGTGTATTTAGTACTCAGTAGAGAACCTTCCGCTGTTCAGACCTGCTGCAAATGTAATGCACAGCCAGGCAGCAGCTTCTGGCAGCATTCCTGAGGAACCTTAGTCCATTTCTCACAGGCAGTGTCCTCCAGTTCACTGATATTGTTGGGTTTGCTGCTGCACCTGCCTTCTTCAAACCCAACCAAAGCTTGTCTATGGAGTTTAAGTCAGGCAACTGTCACAACCACTCCAGGACTTCCCTCCTTGGTGGACCTTGAGGTATAACTGTCCTGTTGGAATGTCCAGTGATGCCTGGGCTTCAGTTTCCTCACAGAAGGCCTGAGGTTTCTCCTGGGATTTCCTGATACATGATTGTATTCGCTACATGTTTCCAGTGTTAGAGGAACAGCCCCAGAGCATTGCAGAGCCACCGCCATGCTTCAGTGTATGCAGGGTGATCTTTTCAGCATATGCTTCATTCTTCCTTTTTTCCAGACATATGTGAATGGTGAAGGTAGTGTTATGGCATGGGCATGTATGGCTGTAAATGGAACTGGGTAATTGGTGTTATTACTATTGAAAAAAGTAGCAGAATTAATTCTGAAGTGTTTAGAATTACATTATAAAGGCTACAAAGCGCAGGCAGCGTTGTGTGCACAGACAAAACAAAGCAAAACTAAAACATCCAAGGTCAGACTGGTCCTTCAGAGTGTTTCAAAGGTTCATCTTGTGGAAGAGAAAGAATTTCAGTGCAGTGTAGTTAATTAATGTCATTCTGAAACAGCAGCTCAATAATGAAATTGTAAAGCTCCAGCCTAATATTAAGATCAAAGTAGTGCATGAAACATTGACAAATCTGTTGCCCTAGAGACAAAGTTGCTTGCCTTTACATATAAAATCTATTAGGTATACAGCCTTAAAATAATGCACATGCCAGTTGTTCATGTCTGTCTCAGACATCAGAGTTCAATGCTGGACCTTCCAACATTGTTGCCCAGGCAGACATGCCTCACTCAGAATCATGCACAAACACATGAACTATATAAATGATTACCATTTTTAGAATCAAGAAAACATTAAAAGTGATAAGATGATACATTACTTTATTTCTTAGTTTAGTAGTTTTTAATTTGTATTCATGTCTCCTGTTGATGATATTATTCTAATGATTTACTGACTCAGTTTTGAAGATGTGAACAATTTCTCAGTTAAAAACTCATGGGGGTCATGGGGTAATAACTTTTTCACATGGTTGCTGAAACCTTTTTCCCCTTGAAATCATTGTCGACCTCATGTTCTCCTTATCTAATAATGCTTCAAGTTTTGACACATTAGAATGACAAATATACAGTCATGTGAAAAAGTTAGGACATCCCTAACTTGATCTTCTTTAAACAATATGAAGAGATGGAGGTAATATAAATTAACTCACACAACTGATGTCTTTTAAAAATCATTTATAAAAAGTAATTACCTGTTTTTGGACACCTTGTGCTCTGATAGCTGGTATTTCTCTCCTTGGCTGAAATAAGGTCAGTTAGATGTTTCCTGTACTGATCTACATGAGAGACTGAGAGAAAGTGTTTCTCGCTCCTCCATGCAGAAATCTTTCAGCTGTGAGACGTTTCACCTTCAGCTTTTAAACAGATCAAGTGATCAAGATGAGATGTCCTAACTTTTATACGACTAAATCCAGAGGGGGCAAATACTTTTGCATGACACTGATCTCTAGTATTTTGCATTTTTATGCATGTGGGGCAATTGTACAAAAGAACAGTGTCAGCCCATTTGATGTAATTATGGGCTATCAATTTCTGTGCTTTCACAGCAATTCATGATAGCAAGCAGTACACAGAGACAGTGATCTTGCAGTAGGGTTGTGAGGAGTCTAAAATCCATCATAAGCAAACCATCAAGTGTTGTCCCTTACTGCTGGCTTTATTTCAGACATAGTCGTATAGAGGACACTTGATTCAATGTCTTGATTAAAGCTGGTCTTAAATCAGGTTTGCCTGGTCAAAATAAGTCTTTAAATCTTCTATTAGTGACACAGGGAGACACAGCACTGTGACTCAGCATTTTCTCTCACATAATAAACTATTTGTATTTAAGTTTATGGCTGAGGTATGTGATGCAGAGAGTAATAGAGAGAAAGACCAAGATAAAATAAAGGTTTAAAAATTCAAATAGTTTGAAAATGTGTTTATTTACTAACTCGACTGATATGCTCATGTTATTGCTTTTTTTGGCTTTATTTTGTACCTAATGACTTTGCCTCAGTCAGCTTTCTGTTGCCCCTTCTAAGGATAGTACAAAAGACACCTCAAGTATTTTGACCTGATTTTTAGTTTGAACTCGTGTTGAATGTGAACATTGTCAAAAGTATTCACTCATCCATCCAAATCCTCGAATTCAGGTGTTTCAATCAATTCCATGGCCACAGGAATATAAAACCTAGGCATGCTGACTGCCTCTACAGACATTTGTGAAATAATGGGAACAGAGAGCGTAGAGACCCTCAGGGAATGGGTTTCCATGACCGAGCAGCTGCATCCTAGCCTTACATCACCAAGCGCAATGCAAAGCATGGGATGCAGTAGTGTAAAGCACGCCACCACTGGACTCTAGAGAACTCTAGCCTTCAGAGATTACCTCCAGCTTAACATAAGCAAGACAAGGACTGGTGGATTTAGGCATGCTAAAGGGCCTGTGAAACCCTATGGAAGGGTGTGGAAATGGACCAGTCCTACAAGCACATGGGCTTCCAACTGAATGATAGCAACATTAGATAACATGGATGGGCTTAACAAAACAGGCCAATCAGGCTATTCTTTCTAAATAACACTGACCAGAGATTGCAGCATAATCTCCAACTTATAAAAAAAGGATTTTGAAAAGACAATTTTGTAGCAATTACAATCTGCCAATTTTCTCCTTAGTGTTATCCAGATGCACATTCCTTTGCATCAACTACAACCTTACAACTAACTACACCCTACATTTCCCTGTGTTAGAATATAATCCACGCTTTCATCTTCATTTCTGATAATGTCTATTATATATATATATACACATATGTCTGTTTGTCTATCTCTGCCCCTCTCTCTCAGGGCTACAGCCACACATCGAGGACAGATCATTTTCAAGGACACTCTGGCCCAGCAGCTCTGTGAACAGGGAGGTGAGGATGTTCTCATTTTCATCAGCAATTGAACCATGTTTTTTTTTCCACAAAGACCTTCAGTGAATGGAGACATTAGTGCTTCAGGTGAATGGTTTAATCACAACTGATGAAAGAAAGAAATACTATTCTAACTTTTTCATAAGTAAATCTACTGTGGATCCATTATGGCTTTGGACTGGGATTATGAGCTTGTTGGTAATGTGAGCAGACTGACACTCAAGGCCAAGTAAAACCTAGAGGCACAGAAACTGTGAAACAAAGCTAGCTAAGCAACAAGAGACCTACAGCCAGCCACTTCTCTAAATGAGCGGAAAGAAGAGAATCAGTGGACATAAAGTAAACAGACATGGACTGTCTCTTTGCCCAGCATGTGATCCTTCAGCACTGACATATATTGGCTCCAGTCCCGACCCTTTCACCCTCCGACACACAAATAGCCATACCAAGAGGAGGCTTACAACAAGAGCTTAGAGTGACATCCAACGCAGACAGAAAATTAGAAATTAATGAGAATGACAGAGAGAAGGAAGTTAGAGTAAGAAACTGCAGTTCATTGCCAGTTCCATTAACATCACCACCTGATGGAGGACTGTATGGAAGGGATTCAGTGAATGAAATGCAAGGGGGTAATAAAAGAGTTTATGAAATGTCGATATGTCAGCAGGCAATGGACGATTACACACATACACACACACACACACATGCATGCATGCACACAAACACACACACACACACACACACTGGAGAGATCTGGTGGTTGACCTCATTACCGGTTAATTCATGGATGGCTAATAATATGTCACATTTCCACTGTATCACTGGAGGCAGTGTCAGAGAATTTGAATTACAAATTAGGTGGGAATATACCAGAGGCCAAAAGAAAGGAAAGTGGGTTGGGGAGACCTGTGTGACGGGGAAATGAGATGAGGTTATGGAAACTTGGATATTTCCAGTTAGTTACATATCTAACAACCTAAAATAACAGTGAGTTTAAAGTAGAGAACATTGACATTGATGTTGGCAGGACATTGGCATCATGAACGTCCCACGCTATTGAATGTTTGTTTTTTCTTTTTTTTTAATTTCCTTAATTTGGCTTTAGGTTGCTAGAAGACTGAAAGGTTCTTGTATTAAGATTTAAAGCTGACATTTGGCGTCTTAACTGGAATAAACCATTTACAAACAGGAATGTCAACATCACAGAAATGGCTTTTTTTCCAGCCAGTGTGACCTTATTTAAGTGTCATGTAACTATAATTAACTATTAACATGGAATGTTAAACGTTTGGAATATGAAAATAGTTCTTATGTCATTGTGTATGCATTGTTTAATTACTTGTCTGTAATTCCTTGTTGTAAGTCCTAATTTCCATAAAAGAAAAATGACCACTGTTCAAATTTAGATTCTGGATTAGGGTTTTAAAAATATCATATATACGTTGTACAGCTGTCATGTCCTACACGCAATTTTTATGGAGTACAGAGAGGTCAAGCTGAGGTCTAGAAGGCTGGTAGTATTGCTGAGACGGTAAATCAAAACACTCTGCAGTGACACGTGCACAAATATGACCTTTATGCAGTAGTAGATTAGTAAAGTCAGTAGAATAAAACCTTTCCTGGGTCCTCAATGCACAATTCACAATCAATCAGAAGTAACATTTAAAGCAGGCTGAAGCTTATTGGAAACAGGATAAAACTTTAATAACAAGTTAAAGCTACAATAAGAAAAGGTTTGTTCAGAGAACAAACATGCATTAAGAATTTGCGTTAAACAGAGGGGAGACTTGACTGAAGTAAATACCAGCAAATTCTGGAAGCAAACCTTAAACATCTCACCAAATGTAAAAAAAACGAGGATCAGCTTCTACTGCAGGATAATGATTCTAAAGACACCTCGACATCCAAACAATTCTATACCTTTAAAATCATAATCAGTACAGTATATATATAAATATATTTATTTAAATGCACTTAATTGTGTTTAAAACATACTGAGATTTGTAAAAGTATGTTGCAAATATACTAGAAATGTATGTCATTTTTACTTAAATAAAATATGTACTTAATTAACTTATTATTAAAATACATTTTTCAATGTCCCAGCTATTGCATTTTGGAATTGGTACTGAGAATCTGGCTGTATGTCTAGGACCTGGCACTGAGGATTTGTCCTAAATTCAGCATATATTGGCACTTAAAGGGAGAAGAGGAGCCATTTGAAAGCTTAAAGAAGGCTCAAACGCTAAGAGAAGGCTTTTTTAAAAATTAAAACTCTCCTGACAGGGATATGATTAACACACACACACAAAAAAAGAGAGAGTGAAGGGCATAGAGTTTAGGCAATCATTTGGTGATATTCTTACAGAGAGCTAAGACGTGAACAGATTAGCAGAGAGCTGAAGAGTGACTTCTATCAGATAAAATTAAAGCAGGAGTATAGAAAAGAGAAGAACTGGTAAATGTGGAGATAAGTAAAGAGAAAGATAAAAGAAGCAAAAACGTTCAGACAGGAAGAAATTTAAAGATATATAAGAATGTGAGAAACGATCCTTTAAAACTTTATGTTGAGAGAGTTCAGTTGTCAGTGTAATTGTGTAAACGGATCAGTTTAGTAGCTAAAGGCAATTACTTTTCTACATTGGTGATACAGGTATTGAATAAATCTTTATCTTCAATGGAATGATCATTTAAATGCTGCAGTGTGTGTTTACACATGTTCTTTATTTTATAGTTGCAATAGTCAGATGATCTGATATGGGTAAGGAAGAGGGCACATGCTTTTCCCCAGCACTGTAAGTACGTTGAACAGAAGTTCTCACAGGCATGGGAGAATGATAGCACTGTCAAAGAAGCAGTGCTTTATGACTGCCTGGGGAGAGGAGGTGACAAGCTGAGGAGAGAAAGAGAGAGAGAGAGAGAGAGAGAAAGAGAGAGAGAGAGAAAATGAATTGCTAGCCACATATCATGACAGATACTGTGTGATGGGATAGGCGTAGAGGAGGCTTGTGGAGGACCATGTAATTTCCAATAGTTCCATCAATCAGGAATTTATGAGGAGCACTGACTCCTCTCTCCCTCTCCTGGATTAGTAAAAATCACAAATAACTCACTGGAGCGTCAGAGCCATGTGCAGGGTCTGTCCTTACTAAAGAATCAGTTCATACAGGGAACAAAGTTTTCCTGTTCCTATCAAAATCTAATCAGATCATGTTTATCAGCTCCTCACATGAGCACACGCATTACACACAATATATACCAGATCCCAGTACAGAATATACACACATTAACTTACACTTTACACACACTACACATACACTATACACACACTACACACACTACACACACTACACATACACTATACACTATACACACACTACACATACACTATACACACACTACACATACACTATACACACACTACACACACTACACATACACTATACACACACTACACATACACTATACACACACTACACACACACTACACATACACTATACACACACTACACACACTACACATACACTATACACACTACACATACACTATACACACTACACATACACTATACACACTACACATACACTATACACACACTACACACACTACACATACACTATACACACACACTATACACACATTACACATACACTACAAATACACTACACACACACTACACATACACTATACATACACTATGCACACACTATACACACATTATACACACTACACATACACTATACACACACTATACACACTACACACAACACATACACTATACACACACTACACACACTACACATACACTATATACTATACACACACTACACATACACTATACACACACTACACATACACTATACACTATACACACACTACACATACACTATACACACACTACACACACTACACATACACTATACACACTACACATACACTATACACACACTACACATACACTATACACACACTACACACACTACACATACACTATACACACACTACACACACTACACATACACTATACACACACACTATACACACATTACACATACACTACAAATACACTACACACACACTACACACACACTACACATACACTATACATACACTATACACACAATATACACACATTATACACACTACACACACTACACACATCACACATACACTATACACACACTATACACACATTACACACACTATACACACAATACACATATGAGATGAGATATGTGAACGAGCACCTGGGTTTTAGTTTGAGGTGGTGAGCCGCCATCCAAGAAGAGACATCAGCGAGACACGCTGAGATACGGGCGGAAACCTGTGTGTCAGACGGTGGGAAAGAGAGCATGAGTTGAGTGTCGTCGGCGTAACAGTGGTAAGAGAATCCATGAGAGGAGATCACTTTACCAAGAGAGCGAGTGTAGAGTGAGAGAAGAAAAGGACCAAGAACCGAGCCTTGTGGAACGCCAGTGGAGAGACTACAAGGAGTGGACCTGTCCCCCTGCCATGTTACCTGGTATGAGCCAGATATGAGCAGGTACGATGCAAACCATCGCCATGCAAACCATCGCCATGCAGAGCCGGTAATTCCAAGGCCGGCAAGGATAGACAGGAGGATCTTGTGGTCCACTGTGTGAAAAGCTGCGGAGAGGTCAGGGAGGATCAGAACTGATGACAGTCTGGCAGCTTTAGCTGCATGGAGCTTCTCTGTAACTGCAATGAAAGCAGTTTCAGTAGAGTGAGCTGCTTTGAAGCCAGACTGGTTAGGGTCCTGTAGATTGTTTAGAGTGAGAAAGAGAGACAGCTGGTTGTAGACAGAACGTTCAAGAATCTTTGAGAGGAAAGAGAGAAGAGAAATGGGTCTGTAGTTGCCGATGTCCAAGCTGTCTTGAACGCGGATGGTACATGACCTGACAACAAAGAGCTGATTGTGATAAAGGAGATGAAAGGAAGGAGGTTTGGCGCAATAGTTTGGAACAGTGTGGATAGAACAGGGTCTAGCGGACAGGTACACATAATACCTATACTATACACACACTATCCACACTACACAGACACTATACATACACTATACACACACTACACATGCACTATACACACACACTACACACACACTACATATATGTTATACACACTATACGCACTACACATACACACTATGCATACTGTACACACTCTCCACAGTGGTCCCATCGATGGAGCACTCTCTGCTGCTTCCTACATTCCTTACTCCTTGGTCTTGTTGATGTTTTGAGATTGAGCTCGTTCACTTGCACACATTTTGAAGAAGATTGAGGTTGATAAAAAAAAGAGAGTGCAGGTGTGCATACTCAAGGTTTTCTAAATCCAGGGCTTCTCACCATTTCCTGTTTTTTTGTGTGCACACACACTTTAACTCCAGAATAAATGAGACCCTTGGACTGTTAATGTAGTCTGACAGAGCTTGGTATCTTTTTACTTTTATACTACTATCCTCTATCCTCCCCGTCTTATCCCAGTGCCCTCTTTAAATAAGCAGGGATTTAAAGTGGCCTGCCTAACTCTAAGTTGTCATTTGCAAGGCAGTGCTGAAGGTGGGGTGGGGTGCATTAAATAGCCAATGTAAGTCCTTGGCTGGAAAGATACTGGCATTAGCACAGATCAGTGACTAATAAGTGAGGCAGTAATTGGAATATTTAACAAAATGAAAAAGGATTAAAACCTGGCAGAAGTGCCACTCTTTCTGGGTTGTAGAGAGAGAAAGAAAGAAATTGGTGGATAAATGAGAATCAGAGCGAGATGGGCACCGCTAAATGAAAAGAGAGAGAAGACAGAAATGGAGAAATGGAACCAAGGCCAAGTTCTTGGAGAAAAAAGTCTTGAAGGATTAAGAAGCTTTTATTTTTTCAAAAAATACTGTTCTTGTGTGCATGCCTACAAATATGACTCTGTACACTGTCTGTGACAGCATTTCGGACAAACCTCTGACATGTTAATGAACAGATAATCAGTGAGAGACGTTATCCTTAGTCTAGTGCTGCCAGGAAAATCTGCTCAGCCTCTCCACTGCTTAATAAAAGTCACGTCTAAATGGTTCCACACGCTGTAGCATTACATTACTGAGACTGCTTCTTGATGGAGATCATAATAAGCAGGAATGAGAGATGCTCTGTGACTGAACCGACTCTTACATCCTGCATCATCAGGCATTTGGCGGATTATGTCTGAAAAAGGAAGTCCTTTGATCTACTTTTAATGGGCCTCTCCATTGAGCTAAATTGTAGCCTGTTAAGTTGATGTTGGATGTTTTTTGACTATCCACCTACTGTAGAACTTTCCAATTTTTGGCTTGGCATACCAGCTTGCTATAAGTCCCTAACGTTTTGTCTAGTATTTTTCTGTAGTGCTAAATACTCTGTGCCTATGTGTTTTATCTTGTTAGCAAAAGTAAATCATACTGTTTCTCCTTTGTCTACTTTAGCCCCCACAGAATCACCATTGCGGCCCAGTTTAGGTAAGAAGATATTTCCACTGACTGAAATTTCACAAAGTTAACAATTTTGACCAAAAATCAATTACATCGGTCTATGTTCTCGACCTTGGCTGTTTTATGTCTTGCTGCATAGCTGAGGTTCATGGAAACCATGCAGTTCTTCGTGATGATTTTGACTCTAATCTTCAAGGAGAGTTGGATCTCAATATCTGGTGGGTATACAGGATACAGCCCTTGTAAGCAAAGTACTTATGATTACATTTGCCAGTGTGATTATCATTTCATGTCTTTGTCCTTCACAGGTCAGACTGCAGTAACTGTGTGGTAGGGGAGCAGTGTGGTGTGCTGTTGCATGGCAAAGCAGTCACTTTCTGTGAACCCTTTGGAAAGAGAGAACTGGTAATTCTGTTGAAATTCCAACACCCACATGCACAAATACAGTGCCCTCCAAAATGTTTGAGACAAATACATATTTGGTCTTCGCTCCACAGTTTACAATTTACATTTCAGTTTCACCATGTTGAAATTACAACGCACTTCCCCTCATTTCAGGACACCATGATGTCTGGGATATTTGGCTTCTCAGGTGTCGATGATTACACAGGTGTGTTCCATTGCTTCATTAGTGCAGGCATAAGAGAGAGGGAGACATCCACTGCTGATGGCCGAACAATCCTTAATTGTCTGTCCGACAGATCAGAAAAAGCATTCCGGAGGCGGGTTTGCGTTTGTCAGAGACTACTATCCACAGAAGTCTTTGTGAACAGAAATACAGAGAGAGAAAAAAATGGAAAGTTCATGAATTATCACATACACATGTGTTCTATATGCTGAAGAAAAAACCTAAGGGGAAATGGCCCTAAAACAAGCCAGAGCTGTCCTCAATTGAGGGGGTGGTTTGGTTTGATTTGAAATTGTAAACTGTGGAGTGGGTTGGGCAGATCAAGGAAAAATGTGCCTTTGTCCAAAACAGTGGAGGGCACCTTATTTAAAAACTGTATTTAGTAGTACATCTTTGGATCCTAGTCTGTACAAACTAGCTATCGATATTTTCAGAATGAACAGTGAAGCACTTTTGTAAGTCACTCTGGAGCAGAGCATCTGCCAAATGCCTTCAATGTAAATGTAAAAAACACATCATACTCGCTACCTTAGAGACTTTTAATTCATTATTATTAGTGTAATAATAATTCTCAATGTCCCAAAACCTTGCATTGAAATACTAAATTCCAAAAAATACTTACACAGGACAATTTTATTTTTATTTCTGCTGTTTTTTTGCTGCTCCATATATGGAGAAACACACAGTGGAAACAAAATCTCAAATTAATTTTAAAACAATGATATGTTTGCTGTTCACATAGACCACAGTGGCTTTGAACACCAGCACTGCCTCAGTACTGCAGTTTGCACTAGGTAAGTAATACCATGCTGATCTAAATCAGACAGTAGTCTTTGGTAGTTGGTAGGTTGGTGATTGAAGCTGTCTTGGTTGCTGGGCCAATAAAGACTGTCTATATCAGGGGTGTTGAGCTGTATCTTGAAAGTTACAGTGTTTCAGGTTTTCATTCCAGCCAAATAGGAGCACATGTGATCAGTTGTTACAAGCATTAAACAGAACTAAGCAGTGTCTACCGTGTCTCATTCATCCTTGATTGTAAACTAATGAAACTTCCTCTGCAATTAACATGACTGAACAGGCTGTAGAAGCTTTGTAGTGCTGTTAGAATTCCTCATTGATATCACATCATCTTTGATGATTATCTCTTTAGAATTCTAAGTCTTTACTCCTGTCTCTATGTGTGTCCTTTGAAGCCACTTTCCACAAAAAAATAAATAGAAAAAAAGAAAAAGATGAAAACAGAAAAAGTTAGAAACCTCAGAGATTGGGACAGAGACTGTTTAGAGAAGATGCTTGACAGAGGTCACTGAGGAATTTGATCAGCACACCCTCACCCAATCCCAGTGTGTTAAGACATCAGTTATGCACAGTCTGTAAAGTGAAGGGCTCAGCTCTCGAGGTGTGAGTGGATCATAGTCAGCCTATGTAAAGAAATGGAAATGACAGGAGGAATAAAAGCCAACACATTTTTTCTCTGTTTTGATGCAAGCTGGCTTTAGGTATTAGCTTGATTCTAATGTGCTGTTCAGTCATGAAAGATGACTGCACTAACACTGTTCTCTGTTCAAATATGTGTGTTCTCTTTTGTTTAGGCTCTGGATCCTGTCGCTTCAGCTACTCAGATCCCAGTATAATTGTCTCCTATAGTCTAAACAGTTCAGATGACTGGGTCACCTGGGATAAGATCAGGTCTGGTTGATGTACTACATAATGATATTCCATAACCCTAACTCTAATTCCACAATTCCAAACCCCAACCCTAACCCTATTTCTAGCACAGCAAGATCTATATGTTGTGTTAAACCAATTATGAGTTTTCCAAAAACTCTTAGCAAATAATGAACAACCTAACAAAGATTGTGAAAAGAATGATAAAGTCCAAAGTTGTTATGCATTAGTTATTATGTGCAAAAATATATTTACTCTAGAGAATGTAACCTTATTTACACTATTTTACACTATTTACACTTGCAGTTAACAACTCCGGCCTTTAGGTGATGAACTGCAAAATCCACTTTAAGAAGTACTTTGTGTAGAACAAATAGGTTAGTTAGTTAATTTAGTACCTTAGGTATGGATGTTTTGGGAAATTCTTGTTATTTACCAAACATCATTAAGAACTAGTTGCCAAAGTACTTAGTGTTTTCCCAAAGCTTTTGGGAAACTCAGCCCAGGATATTTAGTACGGTCTCTGTCTTCCTAGCTCTGTCTTTGTCTCACTCTCAAAATTAAATTTTAATAAAGATCTCTCTTTCTCTTTTTTCAGAGCACCTACTAATAGCAGTACAATAGTGCATCTCTTGCCAGTGCCACCGCTCTGCAGAGACGAGGGTGTGCGAGTGCGATGGACTCAGGAGGCTGCACTTGGGCCTGATGGCTATGAATCTTGCTGGGGACTTGACAATGTATTGCTGGTCAACATGGCCCACAAACCCACTCTGCTGGAAGATAACCTAGATCCCCCTGATACTGCCAACTGGTTCTTTTTTCCTGGTGCCACTGTAAAGGTAATATAGAAAGATGTTGATAATGAAACAACTCTAAACAAAACATATTATCAAATTTAATTGTAGTCATAAATTCACAAAACATTTGCCTAAATACCTAAATATTGAAATAATTAAATATTTGGCCCACCTTACAATTTTTTTTACTAATCTCAAAATAGTTGAAAGTTCGGCTGTTTGTGTTTAGACCAGTTTAACTGACTGTAATGATAAAAAAGAACAGTTCTTTACTTTTACATTTAACAGCAATGTTTATCCCCTTAACAAGGCTTATCAGGTGTATTACTCAGTAACTACAGGGACTTCTGTACAAACTGGTGAGGCTGAGGTTTGTAGTAACACTTTCGGCCAACCAGCGGTACATAGGCTATTTAAGGGGTTAACCAAGTCTATCTGTGGTAACTTTGGATAAATATAAATATAAATATATACATTTTTTTGTATATAAATAGATCCACCAGCTACAATCCAAAAGCTAAAAACTTACTTTTACAAATGTAAAGGCATGTTATGCAATCGCCTACAATTAGCTTGATTTTAGATCACCAATCCATAATTTAATTGATTTTCCTTTTCATTAGCATGCCTGTCAGTCAGATGGAAACTCACTGTATTTCCATGGAGGGGAGGCAGTGGGACATAGTTTTGCTTCCACCCGGGGTATTGATCTCCACCGGGAGGAAGGACAGAGCTACTGGGAGGAGGACTTTGAGAGTCCATCCAAAGGGTGAGCACAGCCAGCAGCAATTCCAACATGCATATCATCAAAACCCCTCTCCACTCCAAAAAAGAAAAATGCATTAAATTTCCATCTAGGATTGCAGTAGTATACTGGTTTTAGGTATACCATGGTATGAAAATTGGTGATTATTGTACCTTGTACATGTGTAAATGCATCCAGAGTATCTCACCAATTTCGTACTGTTTTGAGAATTTTGTTAACTGTCATTTGATTAATCTAGAAAATAATCAGCATATTCATAAGTGACACTTTATTCAGTGAAAGAAACAGTATTAACAAATATCAGTGATAAAGCAGCATCTGTACATTCAGTAGATTATGAATACATTTGCTGAGGACTTCTACTGAATTCAGGTGTTCTTCACTTTATTTGGAGAGTCCAAGTTCTGATCTGTAGACGTTCACCTGTTGTTTTCAATATTGAATTTTAACTAAATCTTGTGTTCTTCAGTTGGGACACTAAAGGTGCAGTCTATGGCACTCAGTGTGGTGAAATTGAGTCAGGTTCTGCACTTGTGTTCCTCGGGGATGGAGAGAGAAAAGTGTGTACTCCTTACCTGGATACAACCTTTTATGGCAACCTGCGCTTCCATTTTACCATGGGTATGGATTTCTATACACACTATGCACCAGTGACCTGTTGCACAGACAATTTGAGGTGTCACCTATTAGCATTTATGTTGTGTAAAATACAGAAAAGAACCCTTTTCAACATTGTGTCAAAGATGAAACTCATTCACAAGACTACGCACCAGTTCTACACAATCATTTTAAAATACTATGAACACCTATCTAATAGTGGGAATAACCACCCTTGGCTGGATGACACTAGCGAAAGGTTTCAAAAAACGAAGTGGGGCAACTTTAGCAATTATAATTGTATTTCCTTTTTGTATTGCCTGCATGTGATTGTGTCTTAGGTGGTGGGGAGTGTGATCCTGCGGAGTCACATGAAAATGATGTTATCCTCTTTGGACGATTGGAAGGAAGAAGAGGCCATGTGCTTTTGGACACACTACCATTTTCAGCCTACAGGGTAAAATGTTTATGACTTGTCTTTATGTATGATGTGAAATGTTTTAGTTGGTTAATAGGTAGGGGGGGAATGAAAGAACAGTGTCCATATATTGTGAAGCTAAAGTTCAGTGCTCTTTATAATGTTCGAGACAAAAGCATACTTTCCTTTAATCTGCCTCTTCCTCTGCTCCACTAGTTCACATTTCTTGAATTTACTTTTTAGATCACCCCCCCTCATTAGGGACACCATAATGCTTGGGACATAGCAATGATAGTTACATTAAAGCAGTCGTGTTTAACTCTGTGTTGGAGATCTTAATGACTGTGATTTATAGACATTTATAGACATCACCAGCTGCTGAGTATCTTCTCTGCTAATGCTGGCTGGCTGAACTTTATTTTTTGTTTTACTTTGAAAAAGTAGATGCTGCCTGTATCAGTTTCAAAACCCAAACACTGGCCTATAAATCCAAGACTAGACCAGCTCCTCCAGACTTAATGGTAATGTTCAAAAGCTGATCAGTACCAAGATCCTTTCCAGCCTTAAGTATGTTTCGAATTGGCCCATTATCCTTTAAGATCCATAGAAGACAAGCATCAGTTTTTCTTCTGTCCAGCACCGAAGTGGTGGGATGAACTTCCCCTCGGTGTACAAACGGCAGAGTCGCTCGCTGTCTTCAAATGCAGACTGGCAGAGTGTAGAGTGTGTGGAGTTTTGTGGTCTCCATATTGACTTCTGTATTTAGTAGTGTCTAAGATTAGAATGATCTTTGGATCTTGGTCTCATCTGTCCACAAGACCTTTTTACAGAATTCTGCAGATCTTTTGAAATGTTTTTCTAAACTGTAATCAGATTATTCTGTTAGTGGTCTGCATCCTGTAGTATAGCCTCTGTATTTCTGTTCATGAAGATTTCTGTGGATAGTATTCTCTGACACATACACTCACCTCCTGAAGTCTGTTACTGATCTTTTGGACAGATAATTAAGGATTTTTTTAATCAGTGAGGATTATTCTGCAAACAGCTGATTTTAGTGATCCTGAGGTTTGACTGAGGTCTCTAATGGTGATAATTTAAAATTGTAAACTGTGGAGCAGAGAAAAGGGCGGATCAAGGAAAATGTGTCCCAAACATCATAGAGGTAACTGTAAATCTGTAAATAAGTTTAAGATGTACAGGATAATGATGTAATAACCTACAAAGATATAAAAATCAGCTTGAGCAGTAAGATTTTTTTATGTAATAGCACAATACATTATTATTAAGGGGGCTTTGCTATCTGTTGGGGGAGACCTCTTAATATAAATATATAGATTGTGTAAAGTTAACCAACACAAAACACAGCCAAACCATCAGAGCGAAAGCATGAGCCAAACGGGAAAACAGAAAAGGAGAAACAGAGTGTAAACAATCTACAATGTAAACAAAGCAGACAAGAAAAAAGGTCAAACGCATAAGAAGCAAAAGGAAGGCTGCTCGAAATGCTGCTGGGAAACAGTGGCAATACTTCGCAAAGCATAGTTCGGAGTCCAGTAGAGTCTGGATCCAACATTCTGAGAGTTGTAGTGTTAAGGAGGTGCTCGTCCATTGACTAAGTAAGGGAAGTACATACTTTAGATACTTTGAAGTCAGTATCAGGCATGACACTGTTTTTTTGTTGGCATAAATATTATAAACTTACCCCAAAATGTTTTCTGTGGTACACATTTTAGAAATGCTGTCACCCAGAAGAAATTTCAGATTTTATCCTATTATTTGGTCTAGATGCCCTTGCTTTATGCACTCTGTTTTTTTCTTCAACTGTCCCTTCCCTTCTCTTTCTCTCTCTCTCTACCTCTTACCCCCAGACTCCTGCTTTGGTGTCAGTGGCCTTGCCTGTAGAGTTGCAGACTCCTATGACTCAATTCTGTCTGGAGCAGAAATTTCATGGTGGTGCCAACCATCACGTATGGGCACTGGATTTCCTGCAGTTGCTGCCAGTGATGCCTGGTGCTCACACACACATGGCCCAGTTTTCAATCAACCTTGGCTGTGGCTCCTACCAGCCTGCTAATAGGTATCCACTATAACCAAATACAATTATAAATAAAACAACAAAAACTGTTGTGTTAGGTTTTTAGTAAGCAACAAAAGCTCAAACCTCTCATGGCCTGTATTAAGATAAGATAAGATAAGATAGTCCTTTATTAGTCCCGCAGTGGGGAAATTCACAGAATATTGCTAACCAGAGCATAGTCTGATGCAACACAATCCAAATCGAATGTGTTATACACAATTACATTTACTCCTTTTGTGTTTATATCTTGTGTCGTAATGTCACATAAAGAAAATATAGGGCCATGCAAAAGTCTGGGCACTAAGCTATCACATAACAGACGGCTGGGCACCTCTGTTGAGAGAGAGAGTGCAAAACAATAAATGTGTGGCAACAGCACTGATAATCTGTGGCCTCAAAAGAGTGCTGCATCCAAGTACCTTAACCTTCTGCAAGTAAGAATCACCCAAACAAGAATGGACAGACCCTACAAAAAAAGCTGCTACAAAAAACAGGGGGGTGTAATTTAGTATCAACCATGTAGTGTGTCCAGATTTTTGCCTTCAGGCCCCTGTTTAAAAGCCGTGATAGATGGAAATAAAAAGGAAATCTTGCTTCAAATATTAAAGAAATCAAGTAATGCTTAAAATTCACAGAAAATTAGGCCAGGGGTGCCCAAACCTTTGCATTCATTCCACTCAATGAGTACACTGTATTCTCTCTCTCTCTCTCTCACTATATATATATATATATATATATATATATATATATATACATATATATTTATATTTATATGTATATAAATATTGAGACACACCTCATTTAATCCCATTGTCACAGGTGTATAAACTCCAGCCTCTAGTCCTGCAGTCTGTCTTTCCTCCACACATCAGTGAAAGAACGGGAGGTTCTAAAGAGCTCACTGAACTCCAGCGTGGTTCTGTATGTAATAGGAGACACCGCTGCTCCAACAACTACAAGTCAGCTGGTGAAATTTCCTCCCTCCTAGATCTTCCTCCATCAGCTGTGAGTGGTGTTATTATTGAACAGTGGAAGAGTTTAGGAGGAACAGCTCACAGAGAGCAGCTCAGCCACCGAGTGTCTGTCAGACCACGTAAAGTTATAGAGTGGGGTCAGGGCCGAGTGCTGATGCTAATGCAAACCTCCTCTGGCAATAACATCAGCTGCATGCAAGCCTTACATCATCAATCACAAAACCAAGCATCGGATGCAGTGGTATAACAACGCCACTGGACTCTGGAGCAATGAAGACCTGCCTGACTGCACTGGAGGAGGAGATAATGGTGTGGTGTCATTTTTCAGGGTTGGCCTATAGGCCCCTTAGTACTAGTAAAGGGAAATCTTTATGCCTTAGCAGACCCAGACATTCTGGGGAGCTGTACACTTCCAACTTTTTGGAACCAATGTAGGGAAGGTTTTCTGTTCCAGCATGACTGACTGTGCCCCAGTCCATAAAGGTAGGATTCGGTGAGTTTGGTGTGAAAGAACTTGACTGGCCTGCACAGAGCCCTGACCTCAACTCCATCCAACACTTTTGGGATGAACTAGAACAGGCATTGCAAACCAGGCTCTTTCGACCTCACAAATGCTCTTCTGGATGAATGGACAAAACCTCCCACAGACTTACTCTAACATCTTGTTGAAAGCCTTCCCAGAAGTGTGAAAGCTGTTATAGTTGCAAAAGGAACACAAGATTACAACAATTGTCCATATTGTCTGTGTGTGTGTAAATACACAGTGGTGCTGGAACATCGTGGACCCTTTAGAATTTTCTGTTTCTGCATGCATCTGCAATATTTTCACACATCTTAAAAGTAGATAATGAAAGATTATTGCAACACTATGGTATTATGATATGTGTTGTTTTGTAATGTTGTTTACCTGCTGAGGGAACGATGGATTCTTCAAGGACAGGGCTTTTGCTTTAAATGTCCTGGGACGTTTTCTCGAAAGGGTTCTTTCCCTTCTACCTTGTGACTTACCTTTACTTACTTACTAGCCACTGTAGTAGTAAGAGCACCATCATGTGTGCACTCTACTCCTGAAGTCCTTCCACCTTACCTTTGCAGACCTTGCCAGTTGTTCCCACATGAACCCAAAATCGAAATATGAAACCAAGCTTTGCTCTTTAGACTAGCTAACAAGATCTCAACTACCTCTTTCAAAATGAGGAATTCTGGTTCCTTTTTACTGTATTTATGTTTACCTGTTCATCTGTTCTGATGTGCTAAAGTGCCTCAAACATCTTCACAGTTATATACATAAATAATATACAATTTCCAAAAGGAGTTTCAGTAGGTTCCAGAATGTCACAGTAACATGTGCTTTTCTTTTTTAAACACCAATGCATTTTCTGGATAGTGTCAGTTTGGAATTCTCAACCAATCACGGGCGCTCCTGGTCCCTCCTGCACACAGAGTGTCTACCTGAGCTGTGTTCAGGGCCACATCTTCCCCACAGCACAATCTACTCATCTGATAACTACAGCGGGTGTGTATGTGAGCATGTGAATGTACTGTATGTTTTTAAGACATGCCCCTGCTACCATATTTGTGAATAGTTGGTAAAGTTTGCTTGTGTATGTGTGTGAGGGTGTAGGTGGACTAGGATTTCCATCCCTCTTCCCAATGCTGCCCTTACAGAGAGTACACAGTTTCGGTGGAGGCAAACTGGAACCGGCAGCATGTGGGCCATCGACAATGGTAAGAGTCAGCACTTATTTTAATGTGATTTTAGAAAACAAAGATTTTCTTAAATCTTTATTTAGATATATTAGTTGTTTGGGCACTGCAGCGTGGTGTGGTACCACAGTTGCTAAGCCATGTAAAATAAGTGACCTGATGAATGCCATCAAGAGTGTGGCAACTCCCTAGATGCTCCTGCGATTGAACCACATGCATGTGTCATTTATCTTTGATCTGAACCAAAAAAACTCACGAGCATGATCCACTCATCCTCCCGCTAAAACAGATCCCTTCAAAGACTCTTACGAAAGTCATTATTACCGATTATGCTGATTCTTTACAGATTCATATCTTTGTACTTAGGACTAACATTAATCACAGATAGTTTTTGCTTTGTACTTTGTTTCTGTTGCTAATAGAACTGTACATACCTCAGTTACGGACTGCAAAGTACATCATACTGGAGAACCATAATTTCACTCCACTGTGTTCTGTAGTCTTTAGACATTTATGATAAATAAACTTTGATTTAGACCTAATTGACAGTTAATCTATGTGAGTGTGTGAGAACAAGAGACAGGGAGATCATTGTTAGAGTGTTGTGTAAGAAATGACCAGTGTGACATACAGGCGAGATGAGCATGTTAACTTAGCCTGATAAACACAGAAAAAAATGCAAAAGTGTGTGCACATTTTCTAGTGTTTAGCACATTACGCATCTATGCATCTCAAAGCTCTTTGTTTACAAACGTATGAATTCGGTCCATGCTTACTGTGTGTAAACGAACAAATGTAAAATCAGTTGAATTAGCCTAGCAGGGGACATTTCTTGCATTTCAGACTTCTGGACGAAACCAAAACATTACTTCACACAAAGTACCCATTTGAAATCTTCAGGATTTGTCTTAATCAGCCCACAAAAGAAAATGCAGATATCACACTCATAAAAGAAGTGGTAGACATGTAATACTCCTACTGCCAAGGTCTCCCAGACTGTTCGCAATCTCTAATGTTCTGTTTAAAATGTGTCAGTGTTAAATCACATTAATTCTCAGGTCAGAATAACTCAAAGCTGAATGTGCATTCCCATGTTCATTAACATTACTTAAAATGATATTAAACGTTATTACAATGTTATTGTTACAGACTTGTGGGTGTGTATTTTACATGTTACTATAAACTGAAATAGTAATTTTATGCATTTAATTTTTTTTTTTTTTGTACCAATAAAAAATTAAAGTTGTTTTGGAGATTTTTGCATGACATGCTCTTTATTAAAAAAAGACCATATTAATCTATTCGAATAATTAAAGACAGATCTTCTCATGGGATGCTTCCTGTTTGAGATTGCTTCACAGTAACCTAAGATTGGATATTTAAGTGGCATGTGATCCTCTCGGTTGGTGAGATAAAGGAAATTATGCCAGTGCTTTCTAATTATTAATAATTTATTCAGTAGAAAAAACAGATCCACACATTGCCTATGAAACAGTCCCCCCAAAACTGAAATAAATTAGAAAGAAAATTCTATTTCTAAATGTTTTTGATGTGCTTGTGGGTGTTTCCATGCTTCTTACAGTATACATTGGGCCATCCTGTTTGCGTTCCTGCTCAGGACGAGGACATTGCTCACGAACCGGTTGCAAGTAAGCACATCCCCTATTTTTAGCCAAAACAAACTCAAAATAAAACAAAAGTTTATCATTTCAGACCACATTTACACAACACTGTATACACTGCATTATATTTCAAACACTGCATTGCTCATTTAGAAAGCTGAAAAGACAGATGATGGAGTAATATATGGAATAGGACAGAGATTTATTGATGCACTATTTTTCTGGCCCTTCTTATACCTCCGCCCCTCTTGCACAGGTGTGATCCAGGTTTCAGTGGTCCAGCATGTGAGCTAGCCTCTCAGACCTTTCCTGCATTCCTGTCAGAGGGTTTCTCCAGTCCAAGGCTCTCCTCTTATCACAGCTTCTCCTCTCTGCGTGGGGCTGAGGTCAGTTTTGGCTGTGGGGTTTTAGCCAGTGGGAAGGCCTTGGTCTTCAACAGAGACAGCAGGAGACATTTGGTCACTGCCCCACTGGACAGCTCTCAGGCCAGGTAAACACACAAACAGAAAATCAGATCATGTATTGGTTCATGTATTTATTTCTATAATCATGTATTTCTACAATTATTTATTTATAGATTAGAGTATTTATCTGTGCATTCAAGTAACGCCTGGTGTAATACTCAATCTCACCCTCATCCTGATTTTGCGTTCTTGTGCTTTTAAAGAGCGATAAGCTTTGTGGGTATTTTAAATTTAGCAAACTAACAAAATATATATATTTTTTCAGTTAGGAAAATTAATAATATCTGTTATAATAGCTAATCACTTTAATGCAGCAGTTCACACTGCAGAATGATAATTTGCTCACTGATTGGCAAGCATGTCACCATAGGATGTGAAATCAGGACAGGGATGTGAGATCAGGCACCACACTGGAGGTTCTGAGCCAAGAGTGTTTCACACATTCAGCATGCAAAAAATATTTGTGATGAAAATACTTTGAAAATAAATTCAAACTTTTATATCTATATATTGTCTCTTTTATGTTGTGGCATTTGTCAGGTGTAGCATTAGCTGCATGGGTAACTGTTATCTAAATATAAGGAAACTGTAATAACCAAAGGCAAGGCATGGATGTACCAGAAATCACTAGTAAATGTTTACACAAGGGAGGGGAGAACTACATCACTGCAGCGCCACCCTGTGGTGTGTAGTGGCTACAGCCATATACGTTACTGTGCTTTTTGAAGGGTAAAGCAGAATAAAAAAAAACACTGTAACTGAGACATTTTCCTGAATTTGTATTTGAACATCTATATCATATTTATCTATTTAATTACAATTAAATAATACCATGATATGTTTTTAAAATATATTTTCTCAGAACCTCTAGGACCCCCATATTTTGCTAAGCAATTGGCCACCTGTTTTTAACTGAAAATAGCTCTTGTTGCTATTTTGCTTGTTTCATTTTTTTCATACATATGAACTCGGAGCTGGGGGCTTTGGATAGTGGACACATTTCTTACATGCATTTCCACTGTATTCCCCTCAACCTTCAAATAGTTTAGTGAGGGAAACTGTGAGAGTCTGGTACATGCTATTCATGTTCTCTTTGCTTTCTTCATCATAATCTGTATAGGTACCTGCAATTCACTCTGAGATTGGGCAGCCGAAGCACCCTTAGTTCCTGTCCTGCCCCAGATCAGCCTGGAGAGGGCATGCTGCTCCATTACTCCTCAGATAATGGTATCACCTGGACCCTGCTGCAACATTTCTCTTACCAGGGTTTCCATGAGCCCAGGTTTGCCATATCAGACATCCATACTACTACATTAAATTGTGTAAATACTCTACAAATAGAAATATAACATTTTGTCTGTAACAGTAGTTCATTTCAAATAGCTCTTATAGTGTATAGTCTTTTTCTATACAATATATTTTGTTTTCTCACTTTTTTGTTCTGTATAACTGATGTAGTGACATTAGCAGTTGACACATACTCATTCTCTGTTAGGATTGTGTCAGTGGAACTTCCCCCAGATGCACGGAGGTTTGGGGTTCAGTTCCGCTGGTGGCAACCATATCACTCAGGTCGTGGTCAGGATGTATGGGCTCTTGATGAGATCAGCATGACCTCTGTGCTCTTCAACACCATTAGCCTGGACTTTAGCAATGTGCTGGATGTCACTCAGAGTTTGGGTTTTTATCTGGGCCATGTGCAGCCCTACTGCCAGCATGACTGGACAATCAGGTACCACCCCAACCTGTGAGCAACTGAGAAAAGCAGAAAAGCTTTAGATTCAGTTTTTTTTATTTATGTATTTAGGTTAGAAGGTTTGTCCTATTTACATAAACAAATAAATCAGTTGAATTAATTGTGTTTTGCATTCATTTACTAGGCTGTTATATACAATTAACACCATCTGTTTGCACTCTGCTTTGAAGGAATAGTTTATAAATAGTAGGTGATGAAAACAAATGCTACACTTTCATCTGTATCAGAGATGTGCTGATGGTTTGTTTAAAACATAGATTTCATAAATACTAAATATGAACATTTATTTAATATTTAGCAAAACAACTCCTCCCTATTTAGCTTATTTTAACTATTTTACAGATGATTAATTACATTTCTAATAATAAAAACAATTATCAGATCATGTAACAGAAATGTTTCATTTTAGATATACATTGATAACAGAACCAAGTTTAATTTTATTAATGAAAGCTTTTAAGTCTAGGCCACAGAAATGTTTATATGTTTTAATTCTGTTCTGTAATCTGTTTCTGTTTTTTCTCAGAATGGTTTTCCAGCTTTGAGATAAAATAATAATACTCTTTCAATGTTCTTTTGTGCTTGTACTTGCTAAGTTTCTCTGGAGAGCCCAACCCTGGTTCTAGTATTCGGTATGTAGAGACTCAGTCCATGCAGATTGGGGCATCCTATACACTGCAGTTTTCCCTGGTAATGGGCTGTGGTCGGGAGTCTTCCCCCCACATTGACACACAAGTTCGCCTGGAGTTTTCTACTAATCATGGCCTGACCTGGCATCTGGTCAAGGAGGTAAGAACATTTTCACAGACAAAGACAATTACCCCTGTTCCACTGTGATCCCATAAGTTACAAAAAAGAAACTTGTTAAATGTAAGCAGAATCTTTTTTATTCCATATATGTTTTAATAATCCGATGTAATACATACCTGCTAGGGGAGAAGGAAGCTAAAAACACAGTTTCTTTAAAAATGTTATTATGAATTAATATAGACAAAAAATCTTTTGCTTGTGTCAACGTACATACCGAGCTTGTCAGAGCACAAAATGCTTTAGCTATCACGGAGCAGGACGACGTCTCTGGCTGTGCTCTTAAAGCCTGTGCAGACCAGCTTGCACCAGTGTTCATGGATATTTTCAGCCTCTCTCGGATGCAGCTTTAGTTGCAAAGTGCTTTAAATTGTCTGCCCCAAAGAAACCTCAGCCTGCCTGCCTCAGCAACTATCACCCAGCAGCCTCAACCTCAGTTGTGATGAATTGCTTTGAAAAGCTGGTCAGCAACTTCATCACCTCATCACTGCTTCATGAGCCCATTACAGTTTTCTTACTGCCCCAGCCACTCTTCAGATTATGTTTTTTCCAGCTGCTTAGATTGGTGGTGACTGAATGAGTAACAATGTAGGGTGGTTCTACATTATTATGTGGAAGGGGGTGCCTGTATTTGTACTTGTAGAGGATTTAGTGTACAATAAATTAAGACTTTACACAGAATTTATTTTTAACATACTATTTACAGCATGATGTACAATATCTCAGTATAACCTCTGCAAATAGAGCTGTTGTCAACAAGATAAACAGTGGCATCTCTGTGTATTATCCACAGGCATGTCTTCCAGGTATGCCTAGCTGCTCTGAGTTCACTGCCCCCAGTGTCTACCATCCTTCTGAGTTCGCTGCCTGGAGAAGAATCACCCTTCCTTTACCTCAGAAAACATGGTGAATACAGTTACACAATCAAACACACTGATGAATTGATCAACACACACACACACACACACACAATGAAGTGAGTGAAAGGTTGTCTTTTAATCTTAAATTATCTTTTTGGTCCCATTTGGAGATTTGTAGATTTGGGTTGAGGTTAAGATTAGGGTCAGGGTAAGTTTATGGGAAAGGCTAAGATTTGGGTTGAGTGCTCCAGAATTCCAGTAGAGAGGTGTGAAAAAGTATTTCATGGTTATGGGAAGTGATTATGTGAATTTCAGCTATTGTTTCCAAAAGGTGTTGAGGGCTCAATTATTTGCCCAGTCCATTTCTGGAGTTCTGTGTGAAGTGATCCACAGTATCGGAATCAGAATCAGATTTATTGGCCAAGTATATATATATATATATATATATAGCTACTCTACATATAATTTACAGACAATACACAACATACAGAGAACATAGACTATACAAGGACATTTCTGTACAGTGTGATTTACAGTGTTATTAACAGAACAGCAGTCTGCAGCTCTAAACAGATTAAATATTGTGTTACACAGCAGTGTAAACATGAAATGAGTGATGGTGCAGTGAGTGATAAGCGTTTATTAGTAATATCTGTGGCCTGTAGCTGATGATGGTGATCAGCTGTTGAGGAAGGTGATGGTCTGAGGGTAAAAACTGTTGTTGTGTCTGACCGTCTTAGTGTACATAGTTCTGTAGCGTCTGCCAGACGGGAGCAGCTGGAAGAGGTTGTGACCAGGGTGTGAGGAGTCTGTAAGGATTTTCTCTGCCCGTTTTCTGGTTCTTGAGCAGTACAAGTCCTGAATCATCCCGGATGAGTCTAATGACTGTAGTGTCATCTGTAAACTTCAGGAGTTTAACAGACGGCTCATTTGAGGTCCAGGTGGAGTGCAGTACAGACAGGCAGCATGGTGTTAATAGGTTCATGTTTATCTGCTCCAGAGAGTCCTGTTCTGCTGGTCATTGTCAGCAATGAGTACAGTTTAAAGAAGCTGAATGTATTCATTAGAAGGGGAGTCCACAAACATTTGGACATATAAGGCATCTGCAGTGGTAGAGACATACGCCAAACCCCCACTGTTTTTTGACTCAGACTTCATGTTATCATAATACTCTAAATAGCTAGCCAATGTTCAAAGATGTTGTGGCGGTACACTTTTACCTGTGATTGGTACATTAAATAATAAGTACAGTGACTCTACAGTAGACAATGGTAGCAACTCCTCAATTTACGATGTAGCTCAATTTCTCCTTCCTTTATCTCCGATGCTGAATGAAAATCCAGTTTAGCTTTTTTGGGTAATATTTGGGCACACTCTCCTTCGATACAGCCATGTGTTTCATGCTTGTTGAGTTTGCAACAGGTAAAAGGGACTTTTGGCTTGGATATAACTTACACTTTACTGTTTTGTCTTTGCATGAAATAAATTTAGAAAAATGAGAATCTCCATTTTGGAAATAATCTTGTTTTGCCATTACACACAGCCAAAACTATGTTCATGCTGTGCTCATCACAGGCATATGACAAGCTGTGCAGTTAGCAGTGGCAGGACGTGCATGCACAGTTTATGCAGAATGCACATGCACCACCTAACACCATAGCACGTACCACCTGGGATACCATAACAACCACTTAGCAACACCACAGCAACCAGCTAGAAACATCATAGTAACTCAGTAACCCACTGCAACAGCCTAACAATGGCTTGGAAGTAGGAGCCACTTCAGCTGTGCAACCTTTCTCTTTCTAGTTATTTTAACTCTTACAGTGCCTTTCTATAATGTTTGGGACAAAGCCACATTTTTCCTTGCTCTGCTTATCCCTTTGCTCCATGTTTCACTATTTAATGTTTAAGGGTGTCTGCTAACATTTTAGGTTTACCATGTTAAAATCACAACACTTTTTACACACTAAAACTCAAACCTTGGGATCACCAAAATCAGCTGTGTGGAAAATCATTAGGAAAAAAGACCGCCCTGGTTCAACATGGTGAAACGGAAATGCAGCAAATACCCTTAAAATAATGTCTGGAATATGGCAGATCAAGGAAAATTGCTCTCTGTCCCAAATGTTACAGAGGACACTGTATTTTTAGATTCTTAATCATAGCACATTGTCTTAATCAAAGATGATCAAGTTTGATGTGCTTTTGTCTGAACATGCTGGATTACTTTCTGGGCTCTGCCCGTAATGTCAAATGTCCACTGTTTTTTTCTTTTCTACACGTTCTCTTTTTTAGAACCTGTCACAGATATTTTGGCATGACTTTGTAATACAATCAAGTATAAAAAAGCTCATTTTGGGAATAAACTGACTTGGATGCACCTAGATGAAATGACATACAGTCAATGTAATGTGCTCACCATCATTCCCCCAGTGTTTCAGCTAGTAGTAGTCCAGTTTTAATGTTTTATTCTTTTCCGCTTGCAGTGGCATTATAAAGGTATGGTAATGTAGTATCAAAAGAAATTAATTACATGAATGAATGATTGAGTTTGACAGGATTGCTATTCTCTGGTTAATCGACAGGTCTGGTGCCACACGGTTCCGTTGGATCCAGAACTACTACAGTGAACAGGATGAGTGGGCTCTAGATGATATCTACATTGGCCAGCAGTGCCCACAAATGTGCCATGGACATGGCTGGTGTGACCATGGTCACTGCAGGTGAATCTTTACATCTTTTAACAGCTACTGAAGCAGAGAATAAAATCTGCTGACACTAATTCTGTTTGAGTGTAACCCACTGATTCTCATTTGCACTCTTCTTTTCCAGATGTGATGAGGGCTTTTCTGGTACAAACTGTCAGCCCTCCTCTTCACTGTCTTCTAGTGTACTCGCAGATTTTGAGTCCCAGGAAGCAATAACAGTGACATGGCAGGAAGTGACTGGTGGAGAGGTTGTGACCCCTGACCAGGGTTGTGGCATTGTGTCATCTGGATCTTCTTTGTACTTTAGCAAGGTACAACAAGAATGCTGAGCCTACATTTAATTATTTAGTGCCAGATTGGTAGAAGAAGTATGCTTTGTCAATTAAAACATGTCAATATATTAATGACTCAAATGTCTGCATTGTAAAAACATCTTGTAGGCTGGATTGAGACAGCTAGTAAGTTGGGACTTGGACACAGAATGGGCAGAGTTTGTACAGTTTTACCTGCGAATTGGTGGAGACTGGGTGGAGTGTAACCAAGCTGACAGCAGAGAAGAGGGAGTTCTTCTACAGTACAGTAATAATGGTGGAATCAGTTGGGGCCTGATTGCAGAGATGTACTTCACTGACTTTACCAAACCTCGGTAAGAAGGTTTATAAAATCTAGGGTTTATAAAATTCATGGTCACATTCTTTCTCATTCGAGAATATCTTGTTTCTGTGGCTACAGGTTTGTTTATTACGAGTTGCCACAAGCTGCTAAGACTCCATGTACCCGGTTCCGCTGGTGGCAGCCCCTCCATTCAGGCGAGGGTTATGACCAGTGGGCTATTGATGATGTCATCATTCTCTCTGAGAGAGAGAAGCATGTTATTCCAATGGCTAACCCTACTCTTCCTCAGGTAACTTGGAGTCCTAAAAATATTACAGTACCTGATTGATTCCAAGTCATATATTTTTCCAAATATACATTAGACTGTTACAAACCCCTGGGAACAAACAAACCTGGGAGGTTTATAAATATGTAATTAAAAATATTAAATATATATATATATATATATATATATATATATATATATATATATATATATATTTAATGATTTTAAATATATATATATATATATTATATATATAAATATAAAATCAGTTATTACAGCTGTAGGGATATTTTACTTGTCTGTTTTATGTAACCAGTAATTTTTTCTGATCATATCAGAATGATGTAACAGAGCAAGTGAATCTACAGATTTGACACAATTAACTTGTTAAATAATGTGTAAGGGATTTTAGAGAGAAAAATACTTATGAATTATGCATTACATCATATTAGATTACATACTATTTAGGCAATGGAGTTTTATTTTCAGTTGCAGTTTTTTGTCAAACATCAGATTTGACCTTGTAATTACACCGCAGTTTTGAGGCATTACTACATAGTTATAGTTATATCTGCAATGTATTCAGACATGGCTGAGAGTGGACAATTTAAATAAATTTAATTTAAAATAAAACAATACAAAATAAATGTACATCAAGAAGAATCGAAGGAAACACCGACATGCTGATCACCACCATTTTATGTAAAGAACTGAACTGTTGTGCTGTCCACTCTGCATGCCACAGTTTTTTAACTTATTTATTAATCTAGCTCAAAAAACTGAATTACTCATTTTGTGACACATCTATCTTCCCTGCTGGATCTCTCTTGGTAGAATTTCTATGAAAAACCAGCGTTTGATTATCCACTAAACCAGATGAGCGTGTGGCTAATGCTGGGAAACGAGGGAATGGACAAGGAACGAAATGGAAGTTTCTGTGCACCCACACCCTCAGCCATGGTATTTGGGAGATCTGATGGGGACAGGGTTGCTGTGACTCGAGACCTCGCCCTCCGCCCTGGATACACTTTGCAGTTCAAGGTGCTGACCCTGCATGTACACTAATCCAATTTTTATTCTATATTCATTTTAGATTTGTCCTCATAGTCAAAGATGATTTGTTTTTCATGACATAACTCTGACCCTGTCTGCTTACTGTAAGGGACATTTTATTGCTTTATCAATGAGCAGTCATATGTCTATTCCAGTATCTAAGGTGATAAGATGAGATGACACTTTAAAGGATTTGCTGAAACATAATCTCGGAGTATTTGCAAGTTCTCTGCTCTTGTCATCTTCATTTCTAGTTGAACATTGGGTGTGAGTCAGACTTCAGTGCTTCCGCTCCCGTGCTACTCCAATATTCCCATGATGCTGGGCGCACCTGGGCTCTGGTGCGGGAAGGCTGTTTTCCAGGCTCCGCTGGGACAGCAGGCTGTGAAGGCAGTGGGCGAGAGCTCAGAGAGCCTACTACATACAACATTGGAGACTATGAGCGCTGGACCAGGGTTACTGTTGTGATTCCACGCAATGTGGCTGCAAGGTACTTCAGAACCGACTTCACTGTTTGGTGTTATAGAGATTCTCTGCCCACTGAATGCAGCAACTGAGTGAATTTAGAGGGGACAGGATCAGAATACATAAACTTAAGTTAAGAACTTATATAATAAATATGTAAGCTACAGTTTGGAGCTAATGGAAATAAAATGTATACTGTATGTTCGAAGTTCTTAAATAATTTAGAAATTTGTGTTTCGCTTGACATGAACCTTTTTGTTGAAGAGAGTTTGTATGTACCCGCAACGATTGTTCCCTCTGTCCCCTTTTTAGTAAGACACGGTTTCGCTGGTTTCAAGAGAGCAGTGTTCATCAGGATGCACCAGCATTTGCCCTGGACAGTGTTTACATCTCCGAACCTTGTCCTAATCACTGTGGGGGCCACGGGGACTGCATCTCGGGAGTCTGCTTCTGTGACATGGGATTCACAGGTAATAGATTAGAGCAATGTGAAGTCCTTGTCCAAATTGGAAGTGGTCAGTAAATATTTTGTTTGTGTGTATGTTTATTAGTGGAGCAGGACAGCTGTGTACCCTCTGTTCCCAGTCCCACTGAGCTGGCCGAGGGCTTTGAGGGTAAGTTGAGCCCTCTTTGGCAAGGAATTAGTGGTGGCCAGATAGAGGGGGGCTGTGGAACCATCAGTGAGGGAAAAGCCCTCTACTTCAGCAGTCCTGGTTGGCGAGAGGCTCGTACTGTGCCTCTGGACACCACCAATACCCGGTTAGTGCTCTACCAATCCTTCTTTCGATAACCTAGAACCTGTTGAATCTGTTGAAGACACCATTATCTGACAACAAATAGAATGGTACCTGGCTGGTGCAATGGCTTTAGCTTGTCTTTCAGCAGCAAACATCACCTATTTGACCACCCTAAGAGTCCCTTAAATATGTCCACACAGTTAGCAGGATTACCTTTAGCTAATATTAGGGTGACCATATGCCCTATTTTTTCCAGACACATCCTCTTTTTGGATCTAAAAAATGCACCTGGTTGGGATTTGTGAAATATGTGAAATGTCCAGGATCTCACTGTTGGTTTAAATCCCGCCCTCTCGCCGCCACGACTGGTATATATGTACCTGAATCTAGATGCAACCATTGGTCAAACTGCTTTCCATTACGGCCAATTGACCACAACCCAAAATGTAAAAACCCAAATTAGTTAAAATATGACTCTACAACGTAAGCCTACTTGAAGTCCCCCAGCTACTATGTGTCCCCAGTGTCCTCTTTATTGAAAAACAAATGATGGTCACCCTAGCTAACCCTAGTTAATTCATTCTGTTTGATTTCACAACTAGTTCAAACACTAAATTTGTTGGTGTGATTTGATTGGGGAAAAAATCAATTCCTTTAAAAAGAATACTAATTTCACAGCTGCTCATGTATGAATCCAGGTGACATGTTTACTTGAAGTGTAAGTTTACTTGGATCCTAATGTTAATGGTTTATCAATTTCATTGTCGTAGTTTTTGGTGAATGATTGTTTCATTTCTAACAATGTAATTTGTTTCTGCTCTTTTTTTCTATAGACTGATTCAATTCTACATTCGGATTGGTGGGAAGAACATGGGCCCAGCCTGCACTAGACCCCGTGCCCGTAATGAAGGTATCCCTCTCTGTTTAGTAGAGTCTAATATTAGAGGATCTTTTCATTTTTAGTCTATGTAAACTAGCTGAGGTTATTTGTCAGTAACAGTGAAGCACTTTTGTGAGTCACTCTGGAGAAGAGCGTCTGCTAAATGCCTTAAATGTAAAGGCTGAGTGGAGGTGGTTATAGACTAAGAGTTTAAAGGCATTAAAATAGTACTACCACTATTGTGATCAGCTGAGCAGTTCAGAATTGTGTTGTCAACATATACATTTTTTTTACAGTTGACAATGGAGGTGACAACATCATTAAATGTACAGTGGGGAAAAGAGTATTTAGTCAGTCACCAATTGTGCAAGTTCTCCCACTTAAAAAGATGAGAGAGGCTGTGATTGACATCATAGGTAGACCTATGAGAACTATGAGAGACAAAATGAGAAAAACAATTTAGAAAATCACATTGTCTGATTTTTAAAGAATTTATTTGCAAATAATGGTGGAAAATAAGTATTTGGACAATAACAAAAGTTCATCTCAATACTTTGTTATATATCCTTTGTTGGCAATGACAGAGGTCAAACGTTTTCTGTAAGTCTTTACAAGGTTGGCACACACCGTTGCTGGTAAGTTGGCCCATTCCTCCATGCAGATCTCCTCTAGAGCAGTGATGTTTTGGGGCTGTCGGCGGGCAACACAGACTTTCAACTCCCTCCAAAGGTTTTCTATGGGGTTGAGATCTGGAGACTGGCTAGGCCACTCCAGGACCTTGAAATGCTTCTTACGAAGCCACTCCTTTGTTGCCCTGGCAGTGTGCTTGGGATCATTGTCATGCTGAAAGACCCAGCCACGTTTCATCTTCAATGCCCTCGCTGATGGAAGGAGGTTTGCACTCAAAATCTCACAATACATGACTCCCCATTCATTCTTTCATGTACACGGACCAGTCGTCCTAGTCCCTTTGCAGAGAAACAGCCCCAAAGCATGATGTTGCCACCCCCATGCTTCACAGTTGGTGTGGTGTTCTTTGGATGCAACTCAGCATTCACTCTCCTCCAAACACAACGAGTTGTGTTTGTACCAAACAGTTCTACTTTGGTTTCATCTGACCATAAGACATTCTCCCAAAACTCTTCCGGAACATCCAAATGCTCTCTAGCAAACTTCAGATGGGCCAGATCTGTACTGGCTTAAGCAGGGGAACACGTCTGGCACTGCAAGATCTGAGTCCCTGGCGGCGTAGTGTGTTACTGACAGTAGCCTTTGTAACATTGGTCCCAGCTTTCTGCAGGTCATTCACTAGGCTCCCCGTGTGGTTCTGGGATTTTTGCTCACTGTTCTTGTGATCATTTTGACCCCACGGGCTGAGATCTTGCGTGGAGCCCCTGATGGAGGGAGATTAGCAGTGGTCTTGTAGGTCTCCCATTTTCTGATTATTGCTCCACAGTAGATGTCTTCACACCAAGCTGCTGTCTATTGCAGATTCAGTCTTCCCAGCCTGGTGCAGGTCTACAGTTCTGTTTCTGGTGTCCTTCGACAGCTCTTTGGTCTTCACCATAGTGGAGTTTGGAGTGGGACTGTTTGAGGTTGTGGGCAGGTGTCTTTTATACTGTTAACCAGTTCAAACAGGTGCCTTTAATACAGGTAATGAGTGGAGGACAGAGAAGCCTCTTAAAGAAGAAGTTACAGGTCTGTGACAGACAGAAATCTTGCTTGTTTGTAGGTGACCAAATACTTATTTTCCACCATTATTTGCAAATAAATTCTTTAAAAATCAGACAATGTGATTTTCTGATTTTTTTTCTCTCATTTTGTCTCTCATAGTTGAGATCTACCTATGATGTCAATCACAGGCCTCTCTCATTTTATTAAGTGGGAGAACTTGCACAATTGGTGACTGACTAAATACTTTTTCCCCCCACTGTAGATATGAAATAATTTTGGCCAAAGATTGGATCCTTGAGGGATACCCTTAGAGACTGGAGATTAATTTACTTTCTCCTACACATTGCTGTCTATCAGAGAGGTAATGGCTGATCCAGTCTATAGCATTCTGGTCAAAACTTTGTAGGCTCTAAAAGCTTTAGAGAGATCAATAAGAATGGCTGCAGAGTGCTTCTTTCTATCTATGGCAGTCAAAAAATCATGTAGAATGAGTGTAGTGGTAAAACTGTGCTGTGTTAAAAAAAATCTGCTTAAAAAATAGAAAGGTTAAAAAAAAAGCAAGCTTCATAAATAAGGTGTCCAATCTGTCCTCTCCTGTGTTTTTTAGTATTGAAGAATGCACAACAGTAGGCATCAAAAATATTTAGAGAATTATTCTTATTTTGATAAGTGATTGAAAGCATGCAAGATCTTTTTTTTCAACATTTAAAAAAAGTGTATACACTACTGTTCAGAACTCTCAAATCATGGATTTAATATCTGGAATCACACTTTTCATTGTTCATCGATTAAACTACAAAATAAAGAAATCAATAGGTACAATATTATGAAGATACTATAGGACTGTCAAATCAGTATTTTGTTGATACTAAAAATGTAATCTATGAAATACCTAGTCTACTTTTTAGTGTATCGTCTTCAGGAGTAATAGTTAAACTGTTAAAAGTTAAACTTTAAGTACTGTTTTCCCTGGGGTTTTTTTTATTGTTTTTTCTAGTCAGACACTTATACTGGGCCTAAAGCATGAGCTCTTCTTATGCAAATATTATTTATTTATTTTATTATAGCAAAATTTATCAAGTTCATTTATTTATTGCTTAATTGTGTTAATGGTTAATTTAAGTAAAATAAAAATACATATTTCATATTATTGTTTTACGTTTTTTTTTTTCCCCAAATGAAATTTGCCTCTTCTATCAGATATCCTTGTTCTTTTAGAAAAAAAAACAACATATTTTTCTGTGTATCATGTATTCTGCTATTTTTTTCTGGATTAATAAATATTTCATGTTGTAAGAAAATCAGTATGTTAGCACCTCTATTTTTGTTATAAATGGCAATTTAAACAGCATTAATTCTGTTTAACTGATTCATGGAAATGGATTTCTAGTGACAGTCCAACTCTATTTCAGGGGTGATTGTCCAGTGTTCCATCAATAATGGTGTGCAGTGGCACTTCCTAAGAGAGTTGGATTTTGGTTCATTTCTGGAACCACAGGTTGTGACAATTGAGCTGCCCCCTTATGCAAAAACACCCTACACTGTATTCCGCTGGTGGCAGCCCCAACAAGGTAAGAAAATCAGCTCACTACTATACTGAGCACAATTCACGGTTACCTTGTACATGAGACTTAACCTTAATGTATTCTGAGTTTGAATAAAACTTGGTTGATTGATTGATTAATTGATTGAAGTGTTGTATAGGTGCTTCACTTCAAAACATTATTATATGTGTTGACAGGATTTCTGTTCTTTTCAGTTCAATGTTTTCTCCCATTGCAGGAAAACACTCAGCCCAGTGGGCACTTGATGATGTTTTGATCGGGATGAATGATAGCTCCAGAAGTGGCTTTCATGATAAGTTTGATGGGACATCACCCTTAAGGCACAACTGGTTCAGAGTAGTGGGTGGAGAGGTTACAGTAGATTGCTTGTCCCTGGACACAGCCTTGACTTTCCAGTCTGATGCAGGAGACAGTGAGTCAGCACTAAATATTCCACCACACCACTGTAAAGGTCCATATACCCAATGTGGGAAAAGCCCTGCCTATTGCCATCTATTCAAAATACCATTTTCCCTACCTACTTAATATTTAATTTAGCATAAAAATATTAATTTCCATAATCTAGCACAGTTATTTACTTTCATCTGAAAACAATAGGACAAGGTTCTTTAAATTCAGGGCAGCCATAGTCTGCTGGTTTTTGTACTTATTCAGACCTGGATAAACCAGGTTTAGTGGATGTGTTGGAGAAGGTAAATTAGCAAATTTTGAAAATTGTGAAAATAATAATAGCTTGTCAGTGAAAATACTGGCTTTTCACATTTGTTATATTTGATGAACTCTAAGTGTTCTGAACAGCTGTGTAACAACAAATAATCATTTTAGAAACACACTTTATTGTCATTGCATAGCAGTGCCATGGAACTGAACCTCCACACTTAACCCATCCATGGTAGTGAACACCACACACACACACACACACACACACACACACTAAAAGTATGAGAATATACACTTGAGCAGCAGGGGAGCAATCAGGGCTCAGGTCGCTTGCTAAAGAGGACCTCAGACATATATGTTAATGGAAGAGAAAGTACTGTTCTTTTACTCTTCCTGACCCAACCTTACTTCAAGCCTGTACTGGGGATTGAACCACTGACCTTTCGTTCCCAAACATGCTATTTTAACCTTTAGGCCATGCCTGCTCTGTTTGTAAAATGTGGCCGTGGAATATCTCTATTTTAGATTGCATTTACCCATGAAAGCTCCCACTGTGAGCAAAACAAATTCAAGTGGGCTTGGAAATGGGGTATTTTCAGATGATGTCTTCAGAGGTAAATTGCCCCCTTACTGACTTTTGCTTTAAATAACTAATGCTCTTAAAAATAACTCGCTGTTCAAACGTTTCTCAATTTCATTCATAGCATTATATGATCATAAAGCACTTACAGTTACACATGGAAGGATGCATTTAAACAAATTATTATTATTATTTTTTTCACATCAGCTTATTTCCTGCTCATTAGAGAGTCTTATGGACAAAAACTAATTATATGTTTTTGCCATTTATGATTTACTCAATGTTTGCAGTGGTGCAAATGCTGATTCATAAGTTTGTGCACAAATTATGTTTCCAAAATCACATCTCTCTGATTCCTACTAGAGTGGCCACGGTATGCAGAAAGCTGGGATTTTGAAGTGTCGGGATCCTCATTCCTCCAGTTTGATCTTAGTATGGGCTGCAGTAAGGCTGTAAATCCAGCGCATGGAGTGCATTTGGAGTTTTCCACGGACTGCGGTCGTCACTGGACACTGCTCACATCGGAGTGTGTGCCACCTGCTATTGGCTGTGCCGAATATACTCAGAGCTCCATCTACAGCGTTCCTCAGTTCTCCCGCTGGAGAAGGGTCACAGTCTATCTGCCCAGTGCTGCAAAGTATGTCTAGTACACTTGCATGCCATAAGATATGTCAAGAACATCCTACTAATTACAAAACATTTGCAAAGTTGTGTGTGTAGTTTATTAAATGCTCGAGTTCTAAAAGTATCAGCTTCATAATTTTGTTCTTTTGTAGTTCTCCAAGAACAAGGTTCCGCTGGATCCAGCCTTACTTCACCCCTAGAGCAGACAACTGGGCTCTAGACAATGTACTACTGGCTCCTGGTTGCCCCTGGATGTGTTCTGGACATGGCTTATGTGACAATGGTCGCTGTGTGTGAGTGAATGTGGCTACAGTTCTAAATCTATCCTGTTTGCACATTCTGCACTTACTGCAAGTAGTGAGGTAATGTTATCTATCTGTCTCCTTTTCTGTTTCCATTTCTCTCCTTCTGATCAATAGGTGCGACAGAGGTTATGGTGGTGCTCACTGTGTGCCCCTGGCTCCTCTGCCATCTGTTCTTAGAGAGGACTTTAATGAGAACCTTATAGCAGATATCTGGCCTGAAGAATATGGTGCAGAAAGGGGCACACTGAGTGGAGAGCCTCTTAAATCAGGCACAGCTCTGATCTTTAAAGGGGTAAGCAACTTATTTGATATGTAATTTTAGTTAGTAGTTCAGCAATGGCAATTCAGCTGTCAAAACACTTAGTTGTTCGTTACCAGTGTTATGTTAGTGTTGTTGGGTTTATTGGCAAGATCATTTAAATAACAGAATTATAATTTAATGAACACAGAGATCAACTTAAACGTCAGTGAATGAAAATAAACCCTGCTCTAGAAAAAGGAATAAAAAGTGAAAGTAATATAGATCTAGAGTAATATAGTAAAGTATATAGATCTTTATGTCACGCCTGGTCGGACGTGGCAGTGAAACAGGAAACACTTGCAGAGATGGAGCAAAGCAAGATTTATTAACAAACTGTGAAATACAAATAGGGCAGTAAACAAACAGGGTTTGCAGCAAACTAGGGACAAACAGCGAAACACAAGCTGTCAAATGAATCTGGGACGGTCTGGGAGGAAAGGAGCTTATACAATGATAGGGGATAAATCAAGGGAGGAATTAACGGGGAAAAATGCACTGTGCAAAGTTCAGGAGGGCACAGGACAAGAATCACAATGAAAAACCACAAGCAGCGCTTGGGTGACTAAAACTAGGCAAGACGGAGACGGAGATAAACGGGGAGAAACTAAAATCCACAAAGTCACGAAGGAGGGCAACGGACAAGGAAACTAGAAACTAAACCAAAACAAAACATGAAGCCGAGCTTCAAACTAGCAAAAGAAACAAAAGACAAAGATTGCCAGAGAACAAGACAGGAACATGAGACGTAGGCAATGAGCAGGTTTCCCCCTTGAACAGACAATGGAATACATTGATGCAGTGAACAAATTCATGGTGTTGATACGTCGCCAATGAGTGCTTTATAAAGCCACAGTCACAGGTGGGAGCGCCCTGGGGGAGAGCAAGGCGATGGAGACTTCACAGTTTCCATACTCTCATCTACCAGGTCTTCTCTTGGATAATTCCCTGTTTAAATGTGTGAAAAAAAAATGAACAGGGGTGCCGATAGAAACATTATGTGCATGGGCTCATTACCTTTATCTGAACAAAGCCTGCCACAACATTTAAACAGGTCACCATTTAAATTAATGTTATTTACATTCTTACAGAAACTGTTGTATTAACCCCATTTCCTAATCCCAGTTGCTCACACATCATTTAAGCCTAGTCATGGACAACATGGAGTTTTAATAGAGAAATTTTGGGGGAAAGTCCTAGACTTAATCTTTGTCTGGGAAACCTGTCCTTAATGTTTACAAGTATAATATTAAAAACTGTCACATCACACCACAGCATTATGATTTCTACCACATCCACACTAATATCCTAAGCTCACCTTTTCCAACAATTCTGATGTGACTTTGAGGGGTTTGTTTAATTAATTGTTTTAAATTGAACTTACTTAAAATGTTAGTCATACTATTATTTTAAAATGAAATGTATTTGTATACTTTTTACAACTGGCGTTGTCACAAAGCAGCTTTACATAATCAGTAACCAGCATATACTAACATATATCATTAAAACAATAACTAATGATTATCATTATCACTTAGCAAGCTGATTGACTTTGGGATTGTCTCACACTGCACCCCAAGCTTTCTAAAACTGTTATTTTTCTCAAGAGCACTATACTTCAACAGTCTTAGCTGAAAAAAAAAATTACAGTACATAGATGTTTAGATACAATGTTCAAAACATCATTAAACGTGTGTCTGCTTGTGTCATTAAACTCATATTGGACAAACTTTCTACCTTTCCTTCAATTGCTAGTTAGCATTAAGTCTGAAGAACATTACCTCTTAACAACTGAACTATAATGTTGTCTTTGGTGAACAATGAAAAATGGCTTAAGTTAAGAGTTTTTAAGGGTTTTCTCTTGTGAAGTGTGTCCTATAAACCCCCTCTTGTGTGTGTTTAGGAGGGATTGCGTATGCTGGTTTCACGGGATCTGGACTGCACAAGCACTCTGTACATCCAGTTTTCATTCAAATTCATCACGAAGGGTAAGTGTGTAAATGTGGGTGGTAAGGGTAAGTAAACTCCCATGGCCATCATTTTATGATGAATGTAACAAAATATTCTTACATTAACCTTTTCTTCAGTTACAGGTTTCTTCATAAAATGTTTAAAATATTTTTATCTGTTGTACTTTTTAGTGATACAATATTTTGTTTAAAGAAAGACAATTCATATTTATATGAGCCATGTGCATTTTTGTTTGAATGTATGCATAAAATGATGTATCTGTTTTTGGCATAAATATAGGTGTACCAGAGCGTTCTCACTCCGTCTTGCTGCAGTATTCAGTGAATGGAGGGATCAGCTGGCTGTTACTGGATGAATTCTATTTTCCCACCTCCACTGACACACTGTTCCTACACTTGCCACTGCCCTCTAGTGCTCAGACCAATGCTACTCGCTTCAGACTGTGGCAGCCTTACAACAATGGTGAGAATATACCAGGGGGAAATTCCATGAAGCGATCTTTTCTCAAATAAGTCATGCCTCACAAGATAGCCAGACAGTTCACCCCATTCCATTAAATCCAGGTGTGATCAGTTCCCTCTCAGTCAAACAGATGCAATAACTTTGACAACATTACTACACCCACTTTTATAATATCACACCATCACAATTCATAAAAAAAATATTGAATGCATAATTGATTTTGTAATACCTGGTTGTGTTCTCGTACCTTAAAAGTACAATACAATGCATTTGATGTATAAACAGTATGTGACTTTAAAAATGCTTTTTTAAATAAGCATTAAAAACCCTGTTACTGTCTCTACATCCTGCTTTTAATTTTATAGTGAGTTTGTGATGCAGCAACTACATAGCATAGCATTGCTTTGCTTTTAGCACTGTAAGAGGAACATTGTAATTTTTCCTGATAGTGTTGCTGTCCTCTCTGTGTCTGCTCAGCACAGTGTGTGGTTAGCTAGATGAACAGATTGTAGCCTGTCGGTTGGGTTAGCTTTTAGCCTAGCACTCGCCTAGCTCTAGTCTGAGGATGTTGGCGAAAAAGAAATTATTAAAGTTAGTTGGTTGGGGATTAAGCCCAGCACAGATACCCAATTACATCCTGTCAAGGATCAGAAAATAGTCTGGCAGTGATCCTTGCCTGCATCCTTGCCTCAAAATATTAATCAAAAACACATTCCTCTGAAGTGATCCTTACCACGTTTACAGAGCACTTGTAGGTTTTCACTAGAGGCTGGAAGCATGTATATTTTGGGGATGTAAATAAAATGTTTGTGATGGAACAGTCTTAGGGTTTTGGCATTGGTTTGTTTTACAATCATGTTTTGGTGATGCTGAATTTTCTTTTTAATTGAGAAAGAAATGCGTTTCATTTTGACAGTTTCTCAACTCTGTGAGAAACACTGCATGTATGATCAAAAGTGCCGTCTTCAGGCCTTTTAATTCCGTTTCCCATATGTTGGACATAACTTTACCCCTTATTCAAAAGTATTGTTTTCATTTTACCCATAATATAAAAAAAATAAATAGAAACAGGAGATGAAGAGGAATAGAAAAAAACTGAACTTCAATGCAAACATTATTTATTAGTCTATTATTAATTAACTATTTATGTTGCATAATTACTGTTTACAGATAAGTGTGTTGAATAATACTAGATTCCGTATGAGACATCTCCTAGTGACAAGTGGAATAAGTTATGTTTAACAGTTTTTTATTTTTAAATTTCAGGTAGTAATGATAAACACTAATGTAGTTCAAAATTCCAACCTAATTTTAAGGAAATTCAATCAACTCTCCATGAGTCAAATGCAAAAAATGGCTGGTGTCTTGGACAGAGTTGACCAAATCAATGTTAAAAATCAGTGCAATTATGACTAACATGCTTATGCCAATTCGAATACATTTCTGAGCACCTGTTTCCCAACCATGAAAACCTTTAACCTAGAAAATCCTGCCCTTTCTCTATTAGGAATAGTGAAATATAAAGGAATTTGTCACTTAATTTTAGGGAAATGTTCTCTGTTGACAGCGTTTAAAAGAATTTATAAATGTTCATGACAAACATTTTGACTTCAATATCACACTTAGAAATGTGTATATATACACCAGTCAGGTCTAGTACTTTGACAGTGACACAATTTTGTAATTTTGCCTCTGTACAGCACCTCGGAGGTTGTAGCATAGTTTAGACTTGCATCATTTTTAAACAGCTAGTAAGGCAGTGTGTCTTTGTTTCTTTTCTCAGGCAAGAAAGAAGAGGTGTGGGTGATTGATGATCTTATTATTGATGGCAGCTCTTTGAAAAACCTGCCAATTCTATCAGAGAATTTTGAAGGTGGGCCCCAGAATTTAAACTGGTTGTTCTACCCAGGGGGCAATATTGGTCTCTACTGTCCATACCAGAAGACAGGACTGTGAGTATCCCAATAGCCTTTACATTTTACTTAAGACAAACACTTTGTTTCTGGTTTAAGAGAGAGGTTTTTGCATGTTTTCTCTGTACAGTGACGATGACTCAGCCATGGTGTTTGTGTCCAGTGAGCTAGGAGAACACTCGATAACCACTACAGATATTGATGTCAATGAGAACACTATTATCCAGTTTGAGGTATAATTATGATTACATTTTGAGTATGTATTCATTTCTTTAAATGCAATATGAGAAATTAATATTTTTTAACCACACTATATCATACTTGGTCATACATGATGTCAAATTTGACCCAGATCAACGTGGGCTGTACAGCAGAGAGCTCTTCATCAAACCCAGTGCGCCTGGAGTTCTCCCGGGACTTTGGGGCCAAATGGCATCTCTTGGTTCCTCTGTGTGCAGGCAGTCCAACACCCAGCTCTCTATGCTCCACTGAACTTCACCCTGCCAGCATTTACTACCCTGGCACCACTCAGGGCTGGAGAAGAGAGGTTATTCACCTTGGCAAGCTACGCCTGTGTGGGTAAGTGAAAGAAACTAAGGGCCAAAGTGGTGTCTTTTAGCAAGATATAACAGAGTCCAAAATTGTAGTACTACCTTGCAGGTCAGTGCGGTTTCGCTGGTACCAGGGCTTCTATTCATCTGGTATGGCACCACCGACCTGGGCCCTGGACAACATTTACATTGGCCCCCAGTGCCAGGACATGTGCAGTGGCCATGGGTTGTGTGTGAGGGGCACGCACTGTGAGTGTGACCCTGGATACTCTGGTCCAGACTGCTCTGTTCAAGATGCCCCAAACCCAGACTTCTTGAAGGAGGACTTTGAAGGTACAGGTGATCTTTTCACAAATACAGTAGTGTGTAGCTACATAATGTTTTGGACAAAGGCATACATTTCTTTTACATTTGTACTCAAACAGTTTGGTTAAAATGTATACTTTTTAAAAAAACACCTGTACACCTACTCATGACTGCAATTATGTAATAAGCCAATCATGTGATGGCAGTGCAGTGAATAAAATCATTCAGTCATGGACCAGCGGCTTCAGGTAATATTCACAACAACCATGAACATCTGTGATCTCAGTGATATTGAGCATGGTGTGATTGTACTAGTTACAGTGTTTTTCTAGAACTGCTGATCTTCTGGGATTTTCAGCACAATAGTCTCTAGAGTTCAGAATGGTGGAATAAAGACAACAAAACACCACAAATATGGAAGAGAACACAGAGTCTTGTGGAATCCAAAAAGAATTGAAGCTGTTTTGAGGGCAAAGTGAGGTCCTGTATGAAAGAGGGGCATGTATAAAACATCATGCAGGAGACAGACAAACATCCAAAATATCATGTAAAATGAGACATTGCTAGCTGAGAATAGCTGTTACAGACAACGTTTAAATGTATGTATGGCTGTAGCAGTGGTTATGAACATTTTACTTAACCAGGCCAGCTGACTGCATTCTGCACCCAAATGTGTGTGACTGGGATTGATAGAGTGGTATGTGCATGTGTCTCTTTAAATAAAAAGTATGTAAGCACTGTAGTGGAGTTTTGCCTTTTTCTTATTCTTTGAAGGGGGCGCTTTGGATTCTGAGCATTTCAGGGTGCTGAGTGGGGGAAAGCCTTCTAGAAAGTGTGGCATTATGACTAGTGGAAACCATTTGTTCTTTAGTGAAGATGGATTGCGCATGTTGGAGACGACAGATATGGATCTTTCTAATGCCAGGTATCTACGGCTACTCTGCTTTACTGTAAAGACATTACAACTTAACTTACTTTTTTAAACATACTATGTGTAGTTAAATGTTGCAGCATTTTGGGAATCTTTTCCTTGCCCAGAAAAAACAGTCAAGAGAGTGAATGCAAAAATAATACATTTTAAATGTGTCCTGTTATGCATCAGAATCAGTCTGGCTCAGTGAGCCTTCTCTAGTTGCGTCAGTCTATCAGTCTAATTTACTCTGAGAAACAATTCTGAAGAAACATGTTATTTAGATATGAGAGTCTTGCCTTTGGTGATGAAAGACTCAACAATCACACTCAAAGCATTTGATTTGACTAAATTGAATAATTCGAATAAAATAAATAAACATCACAATTATAGGTTTTGTGATGAATATTCAGCACAAACGAGTCAGGAATGTAATAGATATAAACTTACAAACAAACAAATAAATAATTAAAACTTAAAAAGGATGGAATTAATACCTAATAAACCACTTTAACCAAAAATAAAAGTGAATCCCATAACTTCTCATTAATCTTGCCATGAAATGTTAATGACAACTGTCTATCATCCATCTTCTGCAGGTTTGTGCAGTTTTTCCTGCGGTTGGGCTGTGGGAAGGCTGCCCCTGACCCACGTTCCCAGCCTGTGCTGCTGCAATTCTCAATGAATGGAGGATTGTCCTGGAGCCTACTACAGGAATTCTTATATAGCAACAGTAGTAACCAGGCTCATCTTGTGGCCCTGGAGATTCCTCTGCGTGCCCGCACCACCCAAACTCGCCTACGCTGGTGGCAGCCATCTGAAAATGGACATTTCCACAGCCCGTGGGTCATTGATAAGGTGAAGATTTTGGGAATTATCTAAAACACTGTCTGGATTGGAGTATGGTTTTCTAAAATAAAGCACCTGAATCAGTTGTACCAGAGCACAGTTTTACAATCAGAAGTTATGTTATGCATGTCAGTAGTTTTTCTTGGTACACACATAGATTTAGAGATTAAGAATGTGTCTCAAACAGCATCAGGAAGGCTGTTCCCAAAGTTCCAAAGTTCATTAATCTGCATTGTTTGTTCTAATTTGAGGAACTGACAGCAGGCCAATATCTTGTGAGTGAGTGTACATGACTGGTCGTAGGATTTCAGCAAGATTCTGTGGGGCCAAACCATTGAGATTTATTTAAATGAATTTGGTAACCAGTGAAATTTTCATGCCCTGGAGAGGACTCTAGCTGCTGCATTCTGAACCAAATCTTGCAGCCAGAAGGGAGTAGTAGGTAGTAGTCCAATCGTGAGGTTATAAACACAGGCGCCAGCTTCTCAGTGTCATTTAAAAATAACATTTCACAATTTGTCAATATTATGTAGTCGAAAGAAGGCAGTAGGTTCATGCTGAATATGTGTTATTTTAGACAGTTCCTTATTTCAGTAAGATAATGGTTGTTGTTTGGTTTAGCTGAGATATAAAGCTGGGTGTCGTCAGTGTATCAGTGAAAGTGGTGGATACCATGCTTATGGATTTCTCTACCCAGGGGCAGCATGTACTGTGATGTATGTTATTAAAAGCTGTTTCAGTTATGTGATTGTGTCCAAATCCAGACTGTGAAAGGTGGACAGCTGCAGGGACAGTACTTTATCTAAGACCTTGGTGATGAAGATTTGATGTTGTCTTGTAATTAGCTAGCTCACAAGGGCCAAGATAGTTTTTTATTGCCTTCTATAATCTACTCACTCCTCAGCATTGGATACGTACCTAAATCTCTGAGGTTAGTAATAATCAAATTCATCATCATTGTGTGTTTAATTACAATTCTGGTAACCCTTTACTTGAATGGTCCTTAGTATATGCCTTGTAGATGCTTGCCTGACATTCAGCCAATATTTAAGTATAGTAAATATTCAGTGCAACTGAACCTTACACCCTAACCTTAACGTAATCCTTTTAGGGCTTTTTAGAGTTAGATTTAAGATATGTGTTAAGGTTAGACTAAGGGTTAGGATTTAGGGTTGATTTAAGGTTTAGATTCGGGTTAGGGTTAAGTGTAGTGTTACTTTCTATAGACGATCGTTTACATTCAGCTTAGAGTCCTTTTGCATTTAGTACATATTCAGTTGAATGTTAGTTTGGCACCCTCCATAGTCATTGCTTAGTAACACCACCTTTGGCAAGTATCACAGCCTTTAAGTGCTGTTTGCATTATTTTTCTAGTTTTGTGATTCTTGGTCTGTCTGGCACCCTCTGCTGTTTTAAAGTCTATCCACAGATGTTTTGCTGGGAGATGTTAAGGCTAAAGCAGACCTTCATCTTGCATCTCTTAAGGTGGTCCATTGTGCCCATGCCACTGGCTCCAACACAAGTTGTTCCATCCACTTATGTGTTTAACAGTTGGAGAGGTGTTCTTTTTAAGAAAACACATTTGCTTAATGTGGCCAAATATATTTACAAAAGTTGTTTCCAAAATGCACCAGACAACCTAAATAATAATATCAATATGTGGGGCCAATTAAAAAATATACCATTTTTAACCAGAATGCTAATGATGCACTGGTACATTTGGCAACACCAGAACAACTGAAATACCACAGAACTCACATCTTTAAAATCCTTCCTTTCCTTCTCAATAGTCAAGTTAATCATCTGTCCAAAGATTCTTGTTTTAGCTTTCTAGTAGTCTAATCTTTCTGTTCTTGTGTGTTACCTGTGGTTTTCATCTTATTTAGAACTATACTCTAATTTTTATAATGCAAATTAGGGGGTTACATAAATATTCATCCACTTCTAATCAGTCTGTGTGGAAGTTTATTAAAATGTCATGTGATTAAAATTCAAATATCAAATTCTTATTAAAACACTTAAAGATTCTGTTTTTCCCGTTTTAAACATTGCTAAAATAAATGTTAAAAAAATAATGAACACTAAAATAGGTAGTTGCTGTTCCATGTATTTTGTGATCAGCCATGCCATGCAGTTTCCAAGCCCTGATTTCAGTCATTTAAAGTCCAATGCCCTTAGGAAAGCATATGGAGATACAACCTGAAAGAATATCTTCTGGTAACATGCCATTCACTTTATTCATATGTTTTGATGTTTAGGTAGTGGTGGGTGGCAGTGCCAGTGGTTGGGGCCCTCTGGAGGATGACTTCTCTTCTACAGATGCACGTTCTTGGCTGCTTCACCCTGGTGGCACGCGCATGCCTGTGTGTGGATCTGACGGCGAAGCTTTTGCCTTTATCGAGAAGTCTAACACTCGCTATGGTGTCACTACTGATATCAGTGTTGGCCAGGATGCCTTCATCCAGTTCGACTTCTCTGCTTCCTGTTCTGTCACTGCGTCCTGCTACTGTACGTCAGACTGAACAGATAAAACCAAAATTCATATAGTGGCAAAATAATTAGCATATGCTTGTACACTATTATGAAAGTGTTAACTGTTAAGCTGTATATACTGTATACACATGAACCTTCCATGCATCTTTACATGTGTTCATAGCGGTGGAACTGGAATACTCCCTGGACCTTGGACTAACTTGGCACCCTCTTGTCAGGGACTGTTTACCAACTAGTCCAGACTGCTCCTCCTACATGCTCCAAAGACTCTTGGTGTCAGACACCTACAATAAGTGGGGCAGAGTTACTTTGCCAATTCCACACTATGCAAGGTAAATTTACTTTGTACATTCATGCTTTGCCAGTGTGCAGTACTTACATGCAGGTCGCAAGTCACAGTTTTCTGCAGTTTTCACGATGATTGTTCCAAAGTATGAGCAACTAAATGAAGTGAGTAATACTATTCCTTGCTGGACTGATCACTTAGGTCTTCAGCTACACGATTCAGGTGGTTCCAGCAGGCTCCCTTTGACAAGCAGCAAACCTGGGCCTTGGACAACCTATATATTGGAGATGGCTGTCCTGAAATGTGCTCTGGCCATGGTAGATGCAAGCACAATTCCTGTGTGTAAGTGAACTGCATTTTCCAAGTCAGTATTGTTTTTTGCAGATTCTGTGTATTGCTTATAGAATCTTTAATAAACATAATTTAATTAATATGTTTTATTTATTTTTTATTAAAAAATAAACCTATACCAGGTGTTCAGGTGTGGTTTACTATGATAGTTTCTTGAAGAAACAAATATTTCAACTTCTAAATCTTCAAATTGGATGAGAACATAATGTCTTATGTGACAACGGCTTGAATCTGTTTTTCAGGAATCGTATTTCATCAAAGTACCTTTACGGTTGAAGATTTTGCTGTTCTTATGCTTTGTTTGTATTTTTTTCTTTACCTGCCTCTCAGTTGTGATCCAGAGTGGGGAGGTGAGTATTGCAGCGAAGCCCTGGTATCCCTTCCATACCAGCTAAAGGACAGTTTCAGTCGGGCACCTTCACTCAACCACTGGCACCTACTAACTGGTGGAAAACTGAGTAGTGTGTGTGGGGCTGTTGCTTCAGGTGCTGCCCTGCATTTCAGTGGGGTAGGTTGAAGTTTGAAGTTTCGTGCATTGAATTATACAGTTTATTATTTGTCTGTGTTTCTTGATTGGACACAAGCAGCTTAACCAGCTGTGTGCTTCTTTTAAAACTGTTTTAGCTTAGTCCAGTACAGGCATCAATTCTTCAGTAAAGGCATTAGTTTACTGTTTACTGCCAATTCGTGTCTGTACGGTTTTGCAGTTTTGAGGATTCTCTGCTTACGCTTTTAATTCAAATTAAAGCACACACAACTTATTATTAATTAGCATGTGATCATCAGAATAAAAAAAACTTTATTTTATTATATTTATAGACGCCCACTTTTATATCAAAAGGTATGACTTTTCCATCATTTTACAGACAATAGCACACATCATCAAGTCCATCATCAACTCTCTGCTTTGGTTAGTCAAAGTCTAACCCTAACCCTAGGCAACAATAGTCCAAGTTCACATTTATATTTTAATGGTAGAATATCACTACTGAAAACTATAGTTCTAATTAAGTTTATATACTTATTACAGCTACATAAAACAACTAGTACAGAGATATTGCTAACTAAGGATGTAAAAATGTATTTAGAGTAATTCACCAATTTCCTTTTTAACAGAGCTGCACTCGCCAGTTGGTAACTGTGGATTTGAACTTGACCAGTGCGGAGTTCATACAGTTCTACTTCATGTATGGCTGCATGGTCCCACCTACCAACCGAAACCAGGGTGTCTTGCTGGAATTTAGCTTGAACGGTGGTATCAGCTGGAGTTTGCTGACGGAGATATTCTATGATCAATACAGCAAGCCAGGGTAAAGCCATCCAAATTTATTCAGTTGCTAGCAAGAAACTTAAACAAAGATTCATCTGCATAATATTGGCAAATACACACCAGAGAATCAAATATCAAAATCTATTGAATACTATAAAGATTCAACATTTGTTGTTTTCTTGCACAGGTTTGTAAATGTACTCGTGCCTCCTGCCGCTCAGGCTGTGGGTACAAGGGTACGCTGGTGGCAGCCACAGCATGATGGAATGGACCGTGGTGACTGGGCACTGGACAATGTGCTCATCTCTGGCTCAGACACACATACTCAGATCTCTGACACATTTGGTGGCATTGCATTGCCCAACCATGAGAGAGCTCTAGCTGATGGAACACCCACTGGTCGTACAGTGAGCCAAGAGGAAGAGAGCAGCACAGGTATTGAAGTTGTACACACATGAAAACATACAGTTGAAACCAGAAGTTTACATACACTATGAAAAAGACACATGCATTTTTCTCTCACTGTCTGACGTGAATTTAGAATAAACGTTTCACATTTTAGGTCAATTAGGATTAGCAAAATTATTTATGTTTGCTAAATGCCAGAATAATGAAAGTGTGAATTTGTTAAGGCAATTTATTTTACTTTCTTCAAAGGTAAGTAAATACACTAAGATTATTATGCCTTTAAACCATTTTGTCTCATTTCTTTGGAAGCTTCTGAGCAACATCTGAGTTAATTAGAGACACGTCTGTGGATGTACTTTAAGGCACACCTGAAACACACTGCTTCTCTGTGAAACATCAGTCGAAAGAAATCAGCTGAGAGATCAGGAAGCGAACTGTGGACTTGTGGAACTGTGGCACAAGTCCGGCTCATCATTGGGTGCAATTTCCAGATGCCTGAAGGAGCCTTGTTCATCTGTACAAACAATTATATGCAAGTACAAACAAGACGGGAGTGTCCAGCCATTACACCGCTCAGGAAGGAGACAGGTTCTGTGTCCCAGAGATGAACAATGTGCTTTGGTCTGAAATGTGCCCAAATCAACCCAAGAACAAAAGCTAAAGACCTTGTGCAGATGCTGGCTGAAGCTGGTAAGAGTGGGTCATTATCCACAGTGAAACCAGGATTGTATTCACATGGCCATTCTGCCAGGAAGAAGCAATCACTCCAAAAGAAACAGAAAAAAGCCAGATTAATGTTTGCAGATGCACACAGGGACAAAGACCTTCATTTCAGGTCCTGTGGTCTGACCAAACTAAAACTGAACTGTTTGGCCATAATGAGCATCGTTACGTTTGAAGGAAAAAGGAGAAAGCTTGCAAGCCTGAGAACACCATCCCAACTGTGAAACACAGGGCTGGCAGCATCATGTTGTGGGGTTGTTTTGCTGCAGGAGGAACTGGCATCATGAGGAAAGAGCATTATGTGGAAATACTGACGCAACATCTCAAGACATCAGCCAGAAGGTTAAAGCTTGGGCTTCCAAATGGACAATGACCCAAAGCAAACTGCAAACTAGGGTTAAGAGAAGTAAGAATAGTGACCACCACAAAGCCATGATCTCAATCCTATTGAAAATGTATGGGCAAAGCTGGAAAGGCATGTGCGAGCAAGATGACCTACAAACATGGCTCAGTTACACAAGCTCTGTCAGGAGAAATGGGCCAAAATTCCTGCCAACTATTGTGAGAAGCTTGTGAAAGGATATCCAAAACGTTTGACCCAAGTCATACAGTTTAAGGGCAATGGTACCAAATACTAATGAAATGTACTTAAACTTTTGACTTTTTTGAAGTAATCAAAATTCCCTCTCATTATTCTGGCATTTAGCAAATATAAATCATTTTGCTAATCCTAATTGACCAATGATTGTCAGAAACATTGTGAAATTTTAAAATACAATGGCCATCATATGCAAATTAATCTTTCTGATTCTGTGCATATTTTTTTTAAACGTCGTTCAAGACAAAGCTCATACATTGAAATTTGTACAGGCTTAACCTTGGCCAATCATCACGAAACTTGAATGGCGTGACCATGGAGGCACTTTCTATTACCCTGTACAATTTCATTACAAAAATGCTACTGAAGGCACTACTTCTGCATGAAACATTAATATCAGGCATATTTCACTCCAAATTTCACTTGTGGACATGAACCTAAGCCTATTTTGTGCACTGTAGAATACTCAACAACTTGATTAATAACAAACATTAACAATAATGACCCTTTTTTTGCAGCTCTCAAACATTAAAGGCTGGGCTTATTCAACTGAACTAAACTCATTCCAGAAATGTCGAATTGGGACCAGACTTTACTACCACACACACACACATATATAATTTATTCATTAAAGCTTCCACCAGCCAATAAACAATTTGCTTTGAAGCCAAATTACTGAAACTTATGTTTGCTTTGAATATAATTGCAGACTATTCTATTAAATGTCTATAATTCTATAATTTGGTGCATCCTAAATGTCTGGATAATATCAGCTCATTTAGCTTTCCTGTATGGAAAAACATAAAAAGCAGAATTGGAATGTGTAAGTGTGAACTAAACTGAATTTTATGTAATCTAGAGTTCTTTCACTGGTTCTACTTTTGGTTACTACATCATACTTCGGCAGTATCATACAAATATTTTATATGCAAAGATTAGTAGGTCAATATGTATGAACAATGCAGTGATGCTAAATAGTTAAATACAAATGGTAAGCTCAAAATAGTTCAGTTTTGAGAGCTAATAGCTTTGTTCATGTAGAACTCCCACCATTTGTGAGTACTGGTTGCATTTGATGGTTAACACCAAGAAGACTTTAACTACAATATAAATATAATTATTTAAATATACACTATATGTCCAAATGTTTGTGGACACCACTTTTAATTAATACATTTAGCTACTTTAAGTAAAACCCCTTGCTGACTCAGATGTGCAAATGCACATTTGCTTGTCTAGACTGTGTAGGAAGTCGTAGTATTGCAGTAGAAGTAGTAGTAGAAGTATTGCCATTGGAATAGGACTCTCTGGAGCAGATGAGCATGAACCTATTGCTGCATGAACCCATGCTGCCTAATCTCCAGGCGTGGAGCAGTGGAAGAACTGTGTTCTCTGGAATGATGGTGGAGGAGCTCCATCCAGTACTTTTGGGATGAGTTGGGGAGTTGGGGATGAGGTGGTGATCATCCGACATTGTGACCTCACTAACACTTGTCACTGAATGCAATCAAATCCTCATAGCAATGCTCCAAAATCTAGTAGAAGGCCTTCATTGGTCAGTAAAGACAGTTACACCAACAGAAACTAGACAACCTATTTTTAATATTTTTTAAATATTTAAATATTTTTATTTCTGAATAAACAATGAACAGGCAATATTTTGTCTATATAGTGTATCTGAAGGATTTAAGAGACCTGAGTGACCAAATCCTAGAAACTAGTAAGACTTTGAGTGCTCAACTAGGAACAGCAGAGAACAGACAGATTTACCATGGCAGGCCCTATCTTGCACCCTGCACAAGGCACGTCGCTCATTGCTATTTTACATCCCACCATCTGTTTTCTTGCTTTCTGCCGGTGTCATTTAAATAGCAAACATGCATGTATCTGTAGCCCCCAACTGCAGGAGCAGAGAGGATGAAGGGCCCAACAGGGTAGCTTGCTGAGCCCAGGTATCGAACCCACAACCCGGTCATCAATAGCCCAGAGCTGTAACCACTGAGCCACCACTGCCCCTTTGCAACGGTGCTTGCAAATATATCTATGCCGATGGGCATGGTGGTATCAAAATGAGGTGTGTTCAGGAAAATTTCTGATGTATCTTGGCAACAGAAAACACGGATGCGCCACTGACTGAAAACAACCTAGGCAAATGTCAACAGTCAGGCGTTCATTGCTATCTTTAGAGTGAATTGTCAACACAGGCATATGTCCAACGTATGTGCACCCCTTGCTTGTTACGCTTGTTTCTTTTCTCCATCACTGAAGTAAATGAAACACTTTCCAAAAAAATACGGAAAGCAGGATTCAAATTGGTGGTCTTCTCCCTCCCTGGGTTTGCCCGCCATCTGCCACATACAGAACACACCTGGCTCTTACGTGGAATTGCAAGTGACATGCTGATTGGTTTATTGCATGTTATGCCCAAAACACACCCATGAATAATTAAGAGACTTAGTATATGACTTTGCGCATTTCGATCATTGCATTTCCCATCATTACAATAGCAAAGATAAACCGACACGCCCTATAGGAAGTTGCACAGTGTACAGTGCTGGCTCACCTAAAGATCGCTAAAAAAGTCTAATATCATTTTTGTCATTTTTGACAAAAGGAGAACCTCTATTTTGTCACTGTTTAGAAGAAGGAAGTTACACAACATCCAGCATTTTGGTCAGTTATTATTTCAGTTATCATTTATATTAGTCATCATTTATCATCAGGTTTGGATGTGTACAGTTGTGTATTGTCTGCGTAACAGTGGAAGCTAATGCAATGTTTGCTTATACAATAGAGAAGATGGAGAATCCCACTTCAAATAATATCATTTGTATCGCAATAGGGTTATTCCATGTTTTCTAATCTTTCTGGGAGAATAGTGTCTATTGTATCAAAAGCTAAACTGAGGTCGAGTAGCACCAACATGGATGCACAGCCCTGATTGGAGGCAGCTTTTTCTAAGATCGCGGATATAAATGTTAAGTTAGACATATATCTGTAATTAGACAGTACACTAGGATCAATATTTGGTTTCTTGATCAAAAGTTTAAAAGCTTTGGGTACATGAACCAAGCTAAGGGACGTATTTACTGTTACTACTAGTTTTAAAGGAATTGCATTGAATGTGGAGGTTGTAGAATCTGATGGAGATCATTTTTTCCAGTTCTAGTAGTGGAAGTGGGGAAAAAAGCATCCAGATTTTCTACTGTAACTTTTTTTGTTCCATATCTATCATGCCTGGTCAGGCAAACAAGAAACACTTGCAAGAATGAACAATGCAAGACTTTAATAAAGAGGATAAACCAAAGTAGGGTAATAAACTATACAGGAAAACACAGCAGAGCAGCAAACTAAGGGACAGAACAGTAAACCAAAACGAACTTGACAATGTAACCTGGACATGACAAAATAACAAATGCAGGGACTGGGAGAAAACAGAGCATGAACACAGAAAACCAATGTAAATGTGGCAGCTGAGCAGAGCTCAGGAAAAACAGGGAGAGGAAAAAATACAAAAGAAAACCGCAAGCCGAGCTTGGGTGTATAATGTGACTGGGCAGGCCAGAAGGAAAACCAATATGGGAATAACAAGTGGGAGAAAACAAAACACGAAGCAGAGCCTTGGATAGGCAGGGGATAAATAAAATGTAAAGACGAGCTTCGGACTGACCAAGGGTAAACAGGGTAAACTAGGGCAGAACAAGAATAAACTAGAAACAGGTAAAGGGTAACTAAAATGAGGACTAAAGGGAAGTTCAGAGAACGAGGACAAAACAAAGGACGTTATAATGGGTACAGGGCACAATAACAAGGAAACACAAGGTCGCTAGACACGGGAGAACACAGGCTTGACAAGATCAGGATAACAAGAAGCATGTAGCACGCTGGTAAGGAAGCCAAACACGCCGTTGAGGTAGCGTGCACAAAGGGCTCATAAAGCCACAGTCTCAGGCAATGACAGCCCTTAATGTAGTGGCAAGCCTATTTACTTGGTTTGTGTTTGTCATGTATGTTGCAGTTAGCATTTAAACAAATATGGATAACCATGTTTTACTCTGCCCCATAGTGAGTGAGCACTGGTTGTTCTCCGAGGACTGTTCTGTGCAGCGGTTCTGCAATTCCCCAGATGGAGTAATGGTGTGTGGCAGCACTGATGGACGAGAGGTGTATGCCATCACACATGACATTGTCCCTGATAAAGGATGGGTCGTGCAATTTAAGGTCAGTGTATGCCTTTTACCATCATTTCATGTACCTTCTGCACCATACTGCAAAAAAAGATTTTTTCTTTTCTAATGTTTAGAAATAATACACAACACTTCTTAGATGCCAAAAAGTTGAATTGTATAGCACCCTGCACTGGGTTTTTGTGTGCAGATTGCCACTGGTTGTGCTGTACCAGAGAAACTCGCAGAGCGACAGGTTCATGTGCAGTATTCAGTGGACTTTGGTGTGTCCTGGAAGTACCTGATACCTCAGTGCCTGCCTGCTGACCCTCGCTGTGGGGGGCAAGTGTCCCAGCCCTCAGTGTTCTTCCCTTCAGAGAACTGGAAGAGAGCTGTCTACCCGCTACCTGACAGTCTTGCTGACACGTAAGTGCATACTGTCATTCTACACATTGCAGTAGCATTTATCTTCATAAGCTGTTTTTCAACAAAAACAAAACTATATTTTATGTTATTGATCAAGGCACAGGCTTGCCATGAACTAGAAGCACACTGAACACTGCACAATTATGATGTTAATGAAAGATATCAGAAGAAAAGCTTTTTCTGCAACCTCCAGAGGCACCAGCTTAAGATTAACCTTGGGGGAATAGATTTGATAAGAGCAGGAGACCCAAAGATCTCACAAAACTAAAAGGCTTTTGCGAGGATGAATAGATGAAAACAAAAGCTGAAAGACTTTTAGGTGCTAAAGGTGTTTATAAGCTGTGGTACTGGCCAAAGGGGTTGGTCATGTAGGGTGCCCAATTGCTTTGTGCTCCTTTCCTTTAACAAAAACTATAAAAGAGGAAAAAAAAACCTTTAATGTTTAGTCTTAGGCAAACATTTGAGCACTGTTGGCCACATGACTAGACATTTCCCTTGCTTTTTAATTGAGACCTATAAAGCATATTAAACACACAGCATGACAGCATCAACCCAAAATATAAAGAATCTGTTGACACAAAGCTGAGTGCATGATTAGTTAAAATGATCAATGAAGTTGTAATTGATCTAAATAATAAAGCAGGGTGGGGGGACAACAATACTAAAAAGGCAAGACAACAAAACTGAGAACAGCAATATTCAAGGTTATCATCCCTGCATGAGCAAGGTTTCTGCCAAATATAACTTTCAGAGCAAACAGGTGTTTTTACAGAAGCACAAACAAACAGGAAAAGCTGAGGACTAGATATGAAGTGGCAGAGGTTTTTTTGTTTCTTTGAAATCGGAAGATGTCCAGCACCACTCTAGAACTAGCAAAAACCACTGAGACCGTGTTACACCCATCTACAATCAGGAGACGTCTTGTTAGAAATGGAAAAGTTGTGACTGCAGTGCCATGGCTCAGAGGGCAAGCGACAAAAACACAAAGAATGGGCACAGTACAGTGGCAGCAGGTGATCTGAATTCATTAGTCAACACTTCATCTAAATAAATGACTCTTCACTGCTGAGATCATCAGGCAGACTCTGAGGGAAGCGTCTGATTGGTCCCAAATTAATTCCCTAGCACAACAATGACAAGCACACGGCCAAAGTCATAAAGAACTAAAAGAAAAAGCAAAAAGAGGAACAAGACGTTCTACCGCAAATATTATAGTCCCAACAGACCCCAAAGAGGCTTGGAATAACTTACCAGCTGAGGAACTTAAAAACCTGCATGCCAGTGTCCTAAGAGAATTGACTAGAATCGATATTGATGTAATTAAAATTTATGTTTACTGCATTTACTAGAAATTAATGGTTAAATACAAATTGCATGTCATTACTTTTTTAAAGTATCTGCACTTTACATCATTTATATATATATATATATATATATATATATATATATATATATATATATATATATATATATATATATATATATATATACACACACACACACACACACACACACACACACTAGCCATAACATTAATACCACCTCCTTGTTTCTACACCCATTATCCATACAATCAGCTCGGGTGACCGTACAGGAGCACTGTAAAATTCTAGAGTTCCAGACTGTATCCATCGGTTTCTCAGCAGACTCTGTGATTAGCCTCCTTTCACCCTCTCATTCAACGATCAGGTAGTATTTGGGTGATGGCAGCACTGCAGTGACACTGACTGACATGGTGGTGGTGTGCGTGTTAGTGTGTATGTGCTGGTTCGAGTGTATCAGACACAGTACAGTGCTGCTGGAGTGTTTAAATACTGGACTGAGAGTAGTCCACCAACCAGAAATATCCAGCCAGCAGTGTCCTGTGGGCAGCATCCTGTGGGCACTAATGAAGGACCAGAGAATGACTAGCACAAACTGTGAAGTATTAGATCAGAGCTTCAGTCTCTGACTTTAAATCTAAAAGCTGGACCAACTGCGTAGAAGCGTCTAATAGAGTGGACAGTAAGTGGACACAGTGTTTAAACACTCCAGCAGCACTGCTGTCTGATCTACTCATACCACCAGAACACACACTAGGTCAGTCAGTGTCACTGCAGTGCTGAGAATGACCCACCACACAAATACTACAGTCTGCTCTGTGGTGGTCAGTCCTGTGGAGTCCTGAGCATTGAAGAACAGGGCAAGAGGAGGCTGATAACAGAGTCTACAGAGGAACAACGGATACAGTCTTGACTCCACGGACTGTGAACCACACAGTGCTTCTGTACAGTCAGTGGGCAATGAGTGCAGAAACAAAGGTGGTGTTAATGTTATGGCTGATCTGTATGTTTATAATACATATTCTTTGAACTAATATGAGAAACATAACTTCATTTACATATTGATTACATTGTAAAATAACTCCACTGGTCTTCTTATGTATTGTGTTTCCTATTTCTTACTGTCCTATTTAAATGCCAGATAAGGAAATCAAGATTTAGAGAGACATTTCAATGCAGGTAATTGGTTGTTCGCGCGTGTGATTTTCAGATCAGTACGGTTCCGATTTTACCAGCAGCACTCGGATATACAGTGGGCAGTGGAGAACTTCTACATTGGGCCCGCATGTCCGAACCATTGCAGAGGCCATGGAGACTGTCTGAATCAGCGATGCCTTTGTGACCCAGGATTTTCTGGATCCAACTGTTATTCCAGCTCTGCCCTGAAGGTTTAGGCTCAGTGCTTATACACATCATGCACACACTTCCACCATATAAATGTTCACTATGTTTCCTGCCACATACACACGGATGAGCCAAAACATAATGAACACTTGTCTAATATGCTGTTGGTATTCCACATGCCATCAAAACAGCTCACTCAAAATAGGGGCATCATGCTCATTCAATGTTTAAATTTTATGTATTACTAATATTTTTTACAATACATACAATTACAAACATACAATACAAACATATTCTAATGTCAGATCACATATCCAAAAACACACTCCTTCTTTTAAAAATAAAAGAAGAGCTTAAATTATATAAACCATGCATAAAAACCTATAACTATAACATGGAACTTCAAAGGCACTTATGGAACTTCAAAGGCACTATGAGCCTTCAGTACTTCATACTTCTTAGCATCCAAGCAGAAACTTGATTTATTGCAGTGTTGCCCATACTTAAACATGAATTTGGGACTGAAAATTCAAACAGTTTGGCTGCCACTGGCCAATCAGCACACAGGATCAGGATCACATCTTTTTAATTCCCTTTGATTTCAGAAGAAACAGTGAATAAACAGGTGTCCCAATACTTTGTTCCATATAATGAATGTATATACACACTGTATGAAAGGCCTCTCCTATTCCTGTAGACTTCCCTGAAGGAACGTTTCGACTGGCAGGGGGTCCATGGGCCACAGTGGCAAGTTTTAGAGGGAGGTCACCCTTGCACTGACTGTGGAGTGCTAGTTGAGGGGACGGCACTATACTTTAATGGAGCTGATGCCAGACAGGCGGTCACTGTTGACCTGGATTTGCGTGGAGCAAAGTCAGTGCTTAAGTCATTTATTTTAGTTTTGCTTTTAAAATAAGAAACATTTTAACATATTCAAGTTCAACTTTTCATTTGTAAAAATGCTCATTTTGATGTTGTGTCTTAGATTTGTAGAATATTGGGCCAGGATTGGAAGCGAGAACAACATGACTCTGTGTCATCGTCCAACTTGTAGAAAAGAGGGTGTTTTGCTGGATTATTCGACAGATGGAGGTTTGTTTAATTTGATCCTTGCCCTTCCCAACCTTCTCATTACATACTTTTTTACAGTACCTTATGATCTCTTTCTCTTTCAAAGGTGTGTCATGGACACTGCTTCATGAGATGGACTATATGAAGTATGTGTCAGTAAGAAGGGACTACATTGTGTTGCCAGAGGGAGCTCTTACCAATGCGACACGCCTGCGGTGGTGGCAGCCATTCACTGTGTCATCAGGCCTGGCTACCCCAAATATAGAGCGTGCTCAATGGGCTTTAGATAACATCCTGGTAGGAGGCTCTGACATCAACCCCAGCACCCTCCTGGATACATTTGATGATGGTATTCAGCTTCTTTTTTTTTTTTACATAAAGCTTTAGAGAAGAGAAGATGGTCTGAAACCAGGCTATGTAACTTCTAATAGTAAATTCTAGATTTGAGTAGCTATAGAGTAAATGTTCATGTAGGATCCTACAACGGCTAGAATTCTGTTAACATCTTGATGCTCTAGACAACATTCAACTAAGTTTGTAGCTTACTATGTAACCCTCAGTTAAGAAGGAAGGAAGACAAGGTTCCCTACACAAGCATGCTACCAGTAAATGAAAGGACTGCAAATTTATAAATTGCTCATTACAAATGAAATAAAATACAATATTTTCTTAAGACTTTCTCAGATAAAAACTACATAGCTTGCATTAAAGTCAGTAGTTAGTAGTACCTAAATACTGGGCCTCAAAATGAAAGAGCATTTGGAGAAATAAGGACAAAAAAAGGATACACACATACAGTAGTCCAATATCCAGCTCAAGGCAACAAGACCAAACACGAGTTAAATAAAGTCTCAAGTGACTTCCACCCTGATGGTTTTGCTTTTTTGAAGGGACAACAAATTTAGCTGGGTCCCACCTGGTGCACCAAAAGCTACTCTAAAAAGCAGATGGTTTGGGGCAACAAATTAGTAAACAGGTCCCAGCTGTTACAATAGGTTTCAAGGTTGGATTTGATTGAATTAATGAATGAAGCTGAGCGAGATGCAGGGGAAAACATACAAAACAAAACAAAACACTGAGGGTGTGCGTGGTGTCAAATGAAAACAAGAAGTGGCAAAAACAATGAACATAAACTCTAAGCAGGACTTCGGTCAAAACAGGGGGACTTGGCAGGAACAAAACAAAACAGTCAAAATACCAGGGCAGACAAGATAACAAGACCAGACAGGCAACAACAATATCAGAATACTTTCCCCTTTGAGCAGATCCCAGGTGTCCCAAATCGGCTTAACAAGGGAAGCCAGCCGCAGAGCGTGTGCGTGGCCAACTTCTTACATGGATCTAGGGGCAGAGTCCTGGGATTGCCCCGGGGAAGAGTGTGATAATGAGAGCCTGACAGTATCGGATCTCCCCTCTCTGCCTGTGCTGATGTGTTACTCCAGAACTCCTCGCTGCGGCGCATCCAGGCATAGACCACAGGCATCAAAGTCTCCGCTCCACACGGAAGTTGGTAACCAAGGTATACCTGGTAGGGCGTGAGACCAGTGGTAGTGCATCTCAGAGAGTTCTGGGTCATCAAGGACAGGAAGTGCTACATTAGGCCACCACGGAGTGGACACGCGCACGCATGCTCTCCCACCAGTACTTAGGGGAGAGGAAGTAGAAAGTGCGGGTCAGATAACAGGGAAGAAATGGGCCCAGGCAATGAGGCACTCTCAAAGGGACACAGGTACGTAGGTCTTGTTGGGTGGACAAGAGGCAGGTACGGAGGTCTGGGCTAAGGCTTGGGCTATCTCCATATCAATATCCCAGCGGGTAGCATGGATGGACACGGTCGACCACCTAGCCTGACGTGGATTTAGGACCTTGGCTTGATGTAAATATTCTAGATTTTATAGGGCCGTGACCACCAAGAAGGGGTGAGCAGCGCCCACTAGCCAGTGGCACCATTCGCTTAATGCCATCTTGATGGCGAGGAGCTCCCTGTCTCCCACGCTGTGGTTGCATTCAGCTGCTGTCAGCTTCTTAGAGTAGAACACCATGGGATACTTTAGCAGCCGGGCCAATGTGAAGACACGTTTGAGCACTTGGAAGGACTCCTCTGCCTGCAGAGTCCAGGTAACCCTCTTGGGGGCCCCTTGTAGGAGGAAGGTAATAGGCGCTGCTAGGATCCCTAATGAATCGCCCGTAGAAGTTGGTGAAGCCCATAAATCCTAAGAAACTGACCTGTGACAAATGAAATGTGCACTTTTCCAACTTGCCATACAGCTGGTTGGCCCTGAGGGTGGTCAGGACTTTGTGGACATGCTGTACGTGGGTGGGCAGATCAGCAGAGTATATCAAAAAGGCATCTGAGGTAGTCTTTTAGGACATCATTGATAAAAGATTGGAAGACGGAGGGGGTGTTGGCCAGGCCATATGGCATGACCTGGCACTGGTAGTCCCCCGTGGTAGTGAGAAAAGCCATCTTCCACTTGACCCCCTCTCTGATCCGCACCAAGTTGTAAGCGCTGCGCAGAGGCTGGGTCTTAGACTGGGTTTGGGACCTGAGTGTGGCAGGGCAACTAAGGATCTCAGCAGGCCGACTCTTTGTGGTCGGGGGCTTAACCCATTGCAAAACAGGGCCATGAGAGCCACCTGATTCCACCCACTGCCTGCAGCCAGTGTGTGGAACTCAAGTGAGCATTGGGCAACGGAATGATTGCTCTGTTCCAGCCTGAGAAAAAAGGTCGCCTTTAGTGAGCCCTTCCCTAGGGTGTTGGAAAACCGTGTGGAATTTCTTAAGGAAATCCATGAAGGTAACAATGAACGTAAACTCGGTCAAAACAGAGGAGTTTAGCAGGAACAAACAGAGCCAGAATACTAAGGCAGACAAGATAACAGACACTAGACCAGACAAGATCATATTTACCCTTTGAGCAGACCGTAGACCGCAGCGGTACAAGGTTTCAACAGCACTAATTCACTGCAACATGTGAGAGAGTAGCAAGGGCTTAAGAAGCCCCAGTCCCAGGTGTCCCAAATCAGCTTAACGAGGGAAGCTGGACGCAGAGTGTGAGCGTCTAGGGGCGGAGTCCTGGGATCGCCCAGTGGGAGAGCATGATAATGAGGGCTTGACACATTGGCTCTAAGAAGTCGTACATCTTTGATCTAAAACCACACCTCTAAAAAAGAATGTTCTAAGAATAATTTTCTCAAACCAAAATATATTAAAAAGAGGGCAGTGCTCTTGAAAGTTTCAGAGGGGTACAGTGATCTAGGTCCATGATCCATGTTATTTGGCTTTTTGTAGTTCAAAAGCATGTACAGTATTTACTGTTGGTCATCGACCTGCCGCTTTGTGATCAAACCTCCTGTATCAGGTTAATTAGATTAATCTGCTGGGGACTATTATGGTTGGGCAAGTTTACAAGTATTCCCAGACTGTTTGATATATGTATATGTATCAGTCCACTGAAAAATGCTTAACCATTAATGATCTTTTAATGTTCTTACTGATTAGATTATGATGATTACTGGATTTGGCTTTAAATGTTTTTCCTTTGACACTTGTATTAACTCTGTTTACCCTTTCTCAAATCTTTTTATTTTGCTCTCTCAGAAGGAACATCTCATGAAGAAAGTTGGAGTTTCTATCCAAATGCTGTGCGAACGGCTGGTTTTTGTGGCAATCCTTCTTTCCACCTATACTGGCCCAACAAAAACCAGGATGGCACACACAACATCCTGGCCACACGGGAGCTTATTGTCCAGCCAGGATACATCTTACAGTTCAAAGTAAGAAATGCTATGCTTTACTACTATAGCATCGTGTTTATATGCATTCGCTATGAGCAATTCATTAAATAATTAAAATTTACTTTGTTTCACAGATTGTGGTTGGTTGTGAAGCAGATAGTTGTGAAGATCATCATTCAGTACTTCTACAATACAGAAAGGATGCCAGGTGTGTGAGAAAAAGAAAAGTATGGATTGGAATTAGTCAGACAGAGAGCTGTATGGGACTGTGTACAGTGAGATGTTTTGGATGTTTACCTTACGTTTTTTTTCCTCACAGATCAGACTCATGGCAGTTGGTACAGTCTGCATGCCTCCCCTCCTCAGTGAATAATGTGGGATGTTCCCCTTTCCAGTTCCATGAGTCCACCATCTACAGTCCAGTTAACAGCTCGGTATGGACCAGAGTTACAGTGCAATTACCTGACTATGTCTCCTCAGGGTAAGGAATACCTGGACAATCTATGTCTGTGTACTGTTACACAATGAGTATGTTTTGAATAATGTCCCCATAAGAACACTTTCTACAAAAGAATTTGGTCCCAGGATGTTTCTAAGTGCACAGTGAGGATGTATTCATTTCACATGCATTAGTTGGTCATATGCTCGTAAGTTAAGCATATGTAAGCATACATTTTCCTACTCAAAACAGTGCCACGCAGTTCCGCTGGATTCAGAAAGAAGGCGCTGGTGAGCAACATGGCTGGGGAGTTGATCATGTCTACATTGGTGAAGCCTGTCCGGGTCTGTGTAGTGGACATGGGTACTGCACCAGTGGAGCAGTCTGCATTTGTGACGAAGGGCATGAAGGTTGGCACTCTGAGTTTTCAGTTGAGCGCTATATGTACAGTACATGTTGAGTTTTGGAAAAGCAGCCAATTTAAAGTGGCCTTTAAATCTTGTCATTGAAATGAAATCCAAGTAGTGGTTGTTTCAAGTGAAAATAGAGCATGAAAATACTGCCTTTCTTTCTTTCGTCAGGTGATGATTGCTCTCTGTCCAGCAGTGACCTTCCCACCTCTATCAAGGACAACTTTGAATCAGGCTCTGTGTCTGAAGAGAGCTGGAGTGTAATTCAAGGTGGAGAGGTCAGCAGTGGCTGTGGCCAGCTATCCCCACATGCTCATGGAGATTCTCTTTATTTCAGCGGTTGCAAGATGAGGCAGGCAATCACCAAACCTCTGGACCTTACCAGGGCCAGGTACTGCACTGTAAAAAAAAAAAAAACACTAGAAGGATTATGAAGATTCAGGTCACTTAGAATTATGCAGAGGTCATAACAATATCATATGTTTGCCCTGAATTTTTCTAAAGTGACTCTTTTTTCTCTTTCTCTCTCTCCAATATATGATATATATATAGCAAGATCATGTTTGTGCTGCAGATTGGCAGCGTGTCCCAAACAGACAGTTGCAATTCAGCTCTGGACCAGGTCGACACTGTAGACCGGGCTGTGCTGCTCCAGTACAGTGTCAACAATGGAGTTAGCTGGCATGTTATTGCTCAGCACCAGCCCAAAGACTTCATCAAGGCCCAGAGAGTCTCCTATAACATACCACTGTAAGTCAGCAGGCAGCTGTGATGTCAGACTGAATGACAGATTTGGGCTGTCAGATGCTGTCAGAAACACAACTGTTCTTAATGCAGTGGAAATGTTTCACTCATGAATGATTACAGAATCAGGTTAGCTAGGATCTTTGATCTATGTACTTTTTATCACAGGGAAGCACGTGTGAAAGGTGTGCAGTTGCGATGGTGGCAGCCACGTCATGGTGGTGCAGGACATGACCAGTGGGCTCTGGACCATGTGGAGGTTGTTCTGTGAGTGTGATAATGCTTTACAGCAGTATTTACAAACAAGTCACAAATTGTCTTGGTAACGTCTTTGGCCACTATAAGCTGCAAAAACCCGCTGTATTGCACCCAGGCATAGATTCTACGGGCCTTTAACTCATTTTTTCAAAGTTTTTGATGATGGTGTTAACAGGGTTTTTTTATTTGACTGCAAAAGCCATAGAATGTGTCATCATTCCATCTGTGCATGGAAAAAGGCCCAATGGCAGAGAGGGCATAACTGCCTCTACTCAATGACTCTGGATGAGTGAACACAAGCCAACATGTGTTACACTGGTCTGACCTACTTATATCTAAAAGCGCCAAGCTCTGGCTGTCTGACCACCAACCTCCTACCATTCTCTCAAGTATCCAAACAATTAACACTTCCCACCCTGTGTCCTTCAATTCCATGCAAATTCTCAGAGAACATTTTATTCTAGTACTTTCATAATTCAGCTTAATGTATTGAGTTATTACAGATTAATTTCTAACTTTTTTATTGTTATTATTTAGCTATTCATATATATTTGGACAATAGTTTTGTTTCTTATAGCTAATTAATGTTAATATTACATTTATTACATTTATCAAGTCAGCTAATTAATATCCTGTGTTAATACTTTTTGTAAGAGCATTTTATTATTTTATTATTTTATTGACAACCAAGCTGTCAATAGGTCTTTTTGCTACTTTGGGGGGGGGGGGGGTACTGGTGGAATGCACCATGCGGCACCAGGAGTCATGGAATAACAGCATCATGATAACTTTACATCACTTCTTTTTTTTCTTTGTGAATACAAAATAGCAGGGTGGCCAACATATCAAATGTATTTATAGTCATTTCATTTAATCAAATTCAGGAAAAAAAACTGTCTGTCATGACTGGCTAGGTCATGACTAGGCAGAGATGGTACGATGCAAGAGTATTTATTAAACAAAAAGGGGGTATAACATAAGAGAAAAGCAGCAAAGTACAGGGCCAAAAGGAACAACCAAACACAAACATGACAAAGGAACCTGGGCAAAACAACGACGCACACCTGAGGCTGGCAAGTATCTCGCAGCTAGGCTAGCATGCCGGGAATGATGAAACGTGCCTGGGGAAACTAAGGCTGTGCTTGTCAGGCACTAGGAACACTACAAAACGTGAACACCGCGAACTGGAATGATCAGTCGCCGAACCCAAAAGGCATGAGGTAAACCGACCTGGAGAAAAGGCTCGTCCCTGAGCAGTGAGAGCGACGTGATCCGAAGAGAGAGGTGGCCTCTCAGAACGATCTTGAGCTTACTCCGACAGTGACCTCCAACACACTTGGTTGGAGTAGCACAGTAATTATGTTCAGTTCTCGGCTCTGAGTGGCTAGTGCTAGCCCCTTAAATACCCCAGCCTCAGGTGAAACGATGAATGACGTAACCAAACCAATGAACATGAATCCGACACAGTGAACATGAAACAGAGTCCGTGAAGCCAAACGTAAACGTGAGTGTCACAATACGAGTCCTCATGAGAGCCTGCAGGCCGTGGCTCGGGACCGCCCCCGGGGTGGGTGCGGCGACGCGGACATGACAAGGTCAACAAATCTTCACAATGTTCATATAGATCATTAAAATCCTCTAAAAGTCACTGTTAGGTCTATATTGCCTTAATTAAAAACAAATTAATAAGTTATAGCAAAAACCGATCGAATATATATCATACAAGTTGGCACAAACATTATTACTTTAAAATGCTATGATAAACACTGATAAAAAGTCATTATACCACATTCATTTTATTATTCATTTTCTTTTTTTATGTATGAGACCTTTGCCATTTTGAAATGTACAGTATTAACTAATGTACTGTATAATTACATACATCTCAACTTTGGGTTAAAACACATTAACATAATATAAAACTAAAAAAAATATCTTACTAAAACTAAAGAATAGTGTATGACTATTTGGGAATGTCCCACCTTCATTTCGCCTCACTGTTTTGTATTTCTGTTTTAAGTTTTGTTCCCTAACAATCTCTGATTTCACTCCGACTCCTTTCCACAGACGGGGAAGGAGTTTCAGGTATTATGTACCATTTTCCCTGCTACCTTTGCCATATATTGCTGTTCACAAAGCTCCTTTACCAACTTGAGGTCCTTCTGGTCCTTCTGCCTATGGTAACATTCATGGGCAGTGGTGGCTCAGCCGGGATATTGATAACAGGGTTGTGGGTTCGATTCCCGGGCTTGGCAAGCTGCCACTGTTGGGCCCTTGAGCAAGGCCCTTTACCCTCTCTGCTCCCCGGGCGCTGGAGTTGGCTGTCCACCGCTCTGGGTGTGTGTGTGTACTCACTGCCCCTAACACATGTGTGTGTGTGAGTGTGTGTTCACTACCAGATGGGTTAAATGCGGAGGACACATTTCGCTGTACAGTCCACACTGTACAGTGACAAATACGTGCACCTTTACCTTTACCTTTAACAGTCCCCAACACACTCAAGGGTGTTATTAAGGTTATTGCACTGAATGGATTACCATTTGTAAAATCCTTACAAACATATAATGATAACTTATCTATAAGCAAGCCATGTCAACTGAAGATTTATTATGCTATGGATTTGAATATATTTGAAAGTTACAGTTAGTAAGTTCTGGGCATTTCTGGAAAGACCGCTCTGCTAGATCCTGCTGGGTCAGATATATTCGGCCACATTCTGCTTACTCCTAATTAGTCTTTACTGCACAATCCTTATCTGTTTCCTCATTAAGCTAATTGTCCCCTCCCAAACCATATGTTTATGTATCTATTGCTATTAATCATTTCACACATATCATTAAAGGAGTGAGAGTTTAAGTTAAACCATGCAATGTTTTGTACTTAACTTTTTTTTTTCTTTGAAAAAAACATAGCACATATTAGCTAAATTGAAGGCACCGGTCATGACTGGCTAGATCAATGACGGATGAACACTCGCAGGGATGGTGCGATGCAAGATTTTAATAAATCAAACAGGGGAAAACACAAGAATGCATCAATAACACAGGGGGTAATGATTAACCAAAATACAAATGTGACAGACTAACATGGGCAAAACATGAAGGCCATCTGAGGCTGGTTGGTAGCCAGGCGAGAGAGGGAAGATCAACAGGGAAATAATGCTAGAACCAAAAACCCACTGGCAGGACCAGTAAAAGATAACCAATGTAATACCGCGCTCGTCAGGCACAACTTAACTTACTGGACTTGGACTAAGGGATTAGTCGCCAAATCCTCAAGGCAAGCAAACTCCTCAAACAGCAAACAGAGAACTCCTGAACGTGAACAGACTCTCTCAGACACCCTCGTGAGAAACACCAATGACAGCCACAAATCTCCTGAACATGAAGCCAACCCTCCAGGTTGGCTTGGGAACCTTAATTCTCGGCGAGGGAAAGATCGCGTTTGCTCCCTTTATACCCCAGCTCTCAGGTGACCCAAATCAAACAGAACATGGCATAGTATATAGTGTGTTGTCAACATAAAAGTCCAGTGAGTGTCGTGAACATGGACCCAGAACTAAAAGTCCGTGACATGAACATGAAGCCTGTGGACCGCGGCTCGGGACCAACCCCGGGGCGGTCATCCTTGTGACACCTGCTAATAGAAAACAGAATTGCACACTAAAAGCAGGAAACCCCTAAATGCGCAGGTATTTCGCACAAAGAGAAGGAAAACATTTTTTAACTAGTGCAATTTTTTTCAATTTTAAGAATAGTAAGTAAAGAAAAAATGTGCCATTTATAGGAAAAGTCATTAAAGGAGATTTTGATCAAGGGTTTTTTTAGTAACCAGTGCTGGTATAGGTAGGGCAAAGAGGCATGGTGCTTTTAGTAAGACGCCACAGCGGTCAGATGTCTGGTGCTTGGTGCTTTTAGTGTTAACATTATTATACAGGAGTCAGGAGTGGCTAGGTCGGACAGAGATCGTGAACACTCGCAGGGGATGGACCAAAGCGAGAACGTTTATTTAACACCATAAACGGGGTAAACAAAAGACTGAACCGATCCGATCCTCGCTACCATGAGTACCGCGCGTACGTGTAGCTCGCTACCTGAGCTCCTGACCCTGAATATGCTACACGAGTGCAGCTCCGTGAGATGAGCTCACTCTCCTGAAGTAGCCCCCAAAGAATCCTAAGGTTCAATCCGTATCGCTGGTCTGTTCAGTGAGCTAAGTTAGATACGGCAGGAAGAGTCCACTAGGATCCAGTAGGCTCAACAAACTCGACACGTTGAATACTGAGTCCACTTTTCCGTGAGTCTGTCGGTTAGTCCAACAGAGTCCATGAGTCCAACTGAACCACTTCTATCCACTGAGTCCGTCGATTAGTTCAACAGATTCGATGGGCACGATGGGTGCACTGGGTGCAATTCTCGGCCACCGGCAGCTGACCCTAGCCCTACTTAAATGTGCCAGGTGGAACGTATTAACCAAAACAATGAACGGACACATGACGCCAACACAAACGTGAAACAAGATGGCGACAATGAGTGTCAACGTAAAAGTCCTGAAACATGACATAACCATGACTGTGGGGCAGCACAGTGACGCGGGCGTGACAACATAGCACTGGACATGCATTGTATCTAGACACACCGTTAAACACCTAGCTGTAAAATGTAATTTGGCGACATAAAATCAATTATATCTAATTCATTTGTTATTAAAAACACATCTTACATTTGACAGCATGTTTTATGTACTGTTGCACTGCTGAAAGGACAAAGCATGTTGTAGCAAGCATTCCATTTTTTTCTGGTCACTGAAAGTGATGTAGGTATTCTTGTATCCTTGAACATTGTAGTTCACTAAAATCAATTTAAGCTGAATCCTATGACACAGAAAAGTAAACCTCTGACAACGGTAGTACAAAGCTCTATGGTATAGGCTCATAAATGCCCCATACAGAATAACAGCACCACCTGATGCCCCAACTTTAGGGTAAAAAGACATTCAGGCCCGTTCCAAGCATTCAGCATTCAAGCATTCAGGCCTCTATCATGTTTTTGGCATATGCATGTACACATGGATGAATTATGTGCCCATGCAATTTATTTCCACACCTTGGCAAACCTATACCTATGAATTTGGGATACTTGAAGTGAAAAACCTCATTTGATTGATTGATTGATTGTCTTCATGGCATCTGTCAATTATTATGTTTTCAAATCCCTGTGGAATTAAAACTAATATGACTGTGCAAAACCTTAACTGATTGAACTGATTTGGCTGCTGTTAACTTGCTCCAGTAAATTATTTTTTTGTTGTTGATGGTATTACAGACTTTAAAGCACAATATGCTGTTTTTGGTCTATGTATTGGTATAGTTCATTTTGCAATGTGTTGAACTTGTCTCGCGAGTCAGACAGGGGGTACAAATTAACTGATTTGGTAGGTTTGGCTGCCAGGTAATTTGAAATGCTACAGTAAATGTACTTTACCTTTAGTATATGCATGGTTTGACATACTTTAAAGCACAGTAAGCTGAAATGTTGGTGTTGCAATTGAAATGGTAATTTTTTGGTGTGTTGTGCAAAACACACTGATTAAACTGATTTGGTCTACATATCGGTAATGGTCATTTTACTGTATAGCAGTTATTAAGGTATAATAAATTGTTATTTGAAAATTGATAATTTGATCTTGAGGTAGGTAACGTATACCAGCTCTAAATATTAGCCACTCAACAGTTCCAGACAGTGTTAGACTTGCAATGAAAAATACTCCTGTAGGCCAGTAACATATCATTATTGTGATTTATTAGAAATATTCTACATTTCCATATAATTTGTTTGTGACATACTGCGAAGTAACAGTACAGGTAAATTCATCATGCCCACCTAGGGTTAGTTTGTTTGGTTTGGGTTAGTTTGTTGGATTGACCAACAAACAGTAAAATGGGAAAGTCTACAGAGCACAGGGTGGATCTGCAAAAGATGATTGTATATGTACACAAGCCAGGAATGTCTTGGAGCAACATCTAGAGATGCCAAGATCATCAGTTTAAAAAGTCATGTGTAAATACAAGTTAATGGAGGGTGTAGACATATTGCCAAGATCTGGAAGAAAACCCAAACTGTCACCCACAGCTGGATGAAAATTGGTTCTCTTTCATCATTTGTTTGGTATCTCACTATGGTAAAAACTCCCCATGTGTTCTAAACTTCTAAATTTGTCGTTCTCACTCTTTTCCATGAAGACCTTTCCTTTTTTTGGTACATGCTGAGAAAGATGTCATTTTGTCAGCACATCAGCATGTGCTTTACCAAGAGTGTGGAGGCTGTTCTTTTGTGTGTTTGACCCATGAGAGGATGGATTTGAGTGCTATAGTTTTGCCCCCCAAAGTGGTCGCTACCATCCAATGTTCTAGAACTACCTCCACATGCTCAACCTATATGATTCCAAGTGGCATGTGTTTGATTCTTGGTGTGAGCAAGGGGTTATTTCTTTTTTATGCTCGGTGGCAGATGTGCTTTAGTTTTGACATGATCTGTTAGATTAAGGCAGAGCCTTCTCCACCATCAAGGTGTATTTGGCTGCTATTTAAGCAGGTCAAGTGAGCTTTGACAGTGCCACTGTGGGTAAACACCCACTAATTTGCCATGTCATGAGAGATGTGCGCAGACTGTGGCCAAGTCCAAGCTTTTGTTTTTTTCTTGGGACCTATCTTTGGTTCTGCATGCACTTTCCCGCTAACTTTTCAAGACAATGGAAAGCATAAACTTGATACTCTATTCATTAAGACTGGTTTACTGCTTGCTCTGGCATGTGCCAAATGAATTAATCGATTATGTGCATTTTCTGTGCATCTGCGCATTGCACTAAAGCTCTGTTACACCCAACTTGAGATATATATGATATATAGAGATAGATATATGCAGCTAGTTGGTCTTCGCCCTGTACCATCTTATTCCCTCTACCGAACAAATGATGAAAGAGAAAGCAAGATTACTTGCATAACCCTGGTTCTCTGAATTAGACATGAGATATCTCACCACACTTCCCTCCTTGCACTTTACTGAGGAAGAGCATGCTCCAAGAATGACAAATTTGGGAGCTGCACCTGCTTATATAGGGGGCAGGAGCTCCCTCATCATTGCTGTGATTGGTCTAGGGTTAGCTAGCATCCAGACGTGATGCCATTGGTAATTCCATAGCTGGGGGTGGAAACATCATGCTCTCCTGCTGTTGTGCTGACAGTGGAACTGCTACATTGCACAAAGTGAACGGAATAATAAAGTAGGAAGACTACCTCTGAATATTTAGCATAACCTCAAACCATTAGGCATATTACTGTAACTTGGACACAAGCATTCCAACAGGACTGTAACCCCAATCACACACCAAACATGATTGTGGAATGGATAAAACAGGCTAATGTTAAGCTTTTGGAATGGCCTTCCCAAAGTCCTCAAACCTATGTTTGGACTGTAGTTTTGTTTGTGCCAGGAAACTTTACCAAAAAACTGGTGAAATATACAGCTGCGATTCTGGAGCCATGTTGATGGCTACTAAGAGAGTCTGGTCTAGGTGTAACTTGCTAAGGGACATTTCATCAAGTAGTGCGTGTATATTTTTGATTGTGTGTTGATTTGAGGATCCTCCACCCACCACAAAAACTTCTTGTTTTCTTTCCTATTAACAATTCTACTCTCATTCTATTCCACAAAAAAAAAATTTCAAAGCCCAATAATTCCATGACAGTTATGACCATTATGAGTGTATGTAAACGTCTGACCACAACTGAACGCATTAATTCCTCTGCCACCATTTCTACAAATTAAATGTAAACTATATAAGCAGATTATGTCACTCTCTCTCTTGCTTCCTTCTTATACATTAACCTACCATGATAGGACAGCCATCATTGCACCAACTGTTTGTTTAATTACCCTTCAAAAGCAGTTCCATACTGGCTACTAAATGATGCTAGCACCATTTTTATCACTCCTTCTCTTATAGGGTCTATACTCATTTTTTAATGCAATACTGTCAAATCTCCTACATTGCCCAGTTTGTTTCCTTTTCCCTATTTTCCTCTCACTCTGTTCCTCTCTACCTTAACTGTTCTAGTTCTATTTCTTTCCCTGTGTCACTCATCTCTTTCTGCCTCTTTCCCTGTTTGGTTCTGGGTCTCTTGACTCTTTTCAACTGTGTGGTCCTACCTCCCCAGGGCAGTACATTTTCCCCTCCAGATCTTTCTGCACGCCAGCAGCAGTCCCCCTATGTCCTCCCCCTCTTGTGCTCTAATTTATGCTCTCTTCTATATTCTGCTTCCCCTGACATGGCTGTAGAGTCAGGTAAGTGGTCTGTTCTGAGAGATCCTATCAATCCTAGAATACAGCCCAGTCCTTACTCCTGCCTCCTTTATCCCACACCATTTATCATCGTTATCCATGTACTTGACCCTTCTAGTCTACCCAGCCCCTGAAACCACAGAGCTGTAGGGTGCCCATTATAAGGTTGTACATGAGACATGAGGCAGTAAGATAAAAAATGAGATGATAGATCGGATGCAGGAAGATTGAAGATGATTTTGTAAGGCGAGAAAATGTCATCAAATGTTTTAGGCTTGAAAGATGGCAGTAAAATTGTCCATAGAAGTTATTGTGGGTTATAGAGGTTATTGTGGTTCTTTGAAATGATTGCCTGTATCAATTACGTTTTCCCAGTATGATTTGACAGAAGTGCAGCTAAAAATTTTTGGACGATCACGCAATTTGTACACTTCATGTACCCTGAACTTCTAGACCATGGTTTTTTAGTGTTTGTGGTTAAGTTTGTGTTTGGTGATGCTTTGACAGGTAAATATGTAATATACAATAAGCTTTGTTAAAATATGTTAATTTTATGCTTCTCAATGTTTATATAGAGATAAATTCTAAACTTTATAAATTTACACCCAAGGTCTCATTATTTGTAAATAGTTTTGAATAGACAAGTACTATAACTATAAAATAACTATAACTATAAAAACTATATTTTGCCACAACTCATCCTGAATCCCAGTCACCATTTTCATGGCCTCCTCAGTAGCAGCTCTTTTTTGTTATTCATGATCCTTGGTGACTGCCATGAATGTCCATGATTACAGTAGAAAATTTTATTTACACATTTCAAGACTACATTCAGACAGCCCCTATACCCTCATCCCCGCTTTGCAGAGGCCTCTGCCTGCCCGTGCTGCATTCCTGGCTCACTGGTAGCACATGCTGGATAGAAGAGACAATGACAGGCTAAGGAACCACAACAGTCTTGGCCAGTTTTTTGTTTTGAGACTCTGTCGCCATCATTTTCTTTTGTAACCCTTGTAGCCTGTTCCCTTGTATAATTAAATGTTTTACTTTGTGTTTCTTTATGTTGACTTTTTAACTATAACCCCAAGCACCATGAATGAGCAATTTGTGGGAAAAAGTGCAAAAAAGGTTTTTATTACAGTTGCAGAAAAATTACCATATTTGGATTACTGATACATAGAAATGGGTGATATTGAATTGCAGAGAAAAAGTTACATTGAACTGAGAGTTACTATAATAACCACAATGGGCGTAGGTGGCTTGGAGGTAAATAATGGAAGTACAGGTTTGTTTGTTTGTTTGTTTATTTATTTACTTGAAACCAATGTATTCAAATAATTTTACCATGGGTATTGATTTTAGACACAGAACGTAAAAGGCTAGGTAGACTACTCACTGGTGGTCAGTTCAGGCATAAGTAAAAAAAATTATATATATATATATATATATATATATATATATATATATATATATATATATATATATATATATTGTTGACAGCCCACAACTATGTCAACTAAGTGTCGCATCAGCGCATTGTCCGATATGCAAAGATCAAGATTCATTTGAAAACAAATACATGTGTAATGAGATATGAGGAGTAATCATGGTGAAATCAGAAAATCAGCTGTTAACTGCGTATTGCTCACCATTTTTTTTACAATCATCAGACATACTGTTCATGCATGCTGATCATTTGAATTATTTTTTTTGTCACAGTAATTATAAAATGCCTTGGTTTCCAACAGTGAACTATGCGGATTCTAACATATGGTTCTAACATTACTGATCCAAAAACAGAGCTCACTTGAATATATTCAACATGCAAAATTATACACAACCAAGCGTGTTTAGGAGTTTACAGTGTAAACCAAATCTAACTATACTTAAGATGCATTACATGGTTGATAGAAAGACATTAGCTTTAATATAAGCCACAGGAAAAACAATACTCTGCGCTTCCGCAACCTCATAGTTCCATCCATTTATAAACAATGCACAGAAATATCAACAGTTTAAAAGGTGTCACTGTAGAAAGCTGAACCAGGTGCAGAATAAACGTAAAGTGCCGTGCAAAAATACTCACTCACTCAGTGTTTTTACAAATGCATACAAAATTACAATTACAAAAAATGATAAAAAAAAAACAACAGAAAAAAACTATTCCTACCAGCTTTACACTCTGTGGCGAATAAATAGCTATTTGTTTAAGTTGGTTTAATGTGTGGTAAAATGAGCTGCGATTTTCTAATAGAGCCATAGTTTCTCAACTGTATTTAAATTTAGACTCAGAGCAGGACCCAAAGCAGGACAGCGGGCAGCAGGGTGCTACCAGGATAGAACAGTTGGAACTGTCTCAATACATGGGAAAGAGAGAGAGATAGAGAGAGAGAAAACAGAAAGGAGGGGAAAACACAAGGGGTTTAGAAGAGCACAGCAACGTTTTTATGGTGGGGGAGGGTTAATATAGCAAGACATGACCCAATTGGGTAGGCAAGAGCAGCTGACCACAAATGGACAGCATGGGGCGGGTCAGCACATTGGGTTAGGGAGAGAAAATGGAGACGTGTTTAGGAGTTTGAGTAGACTGATAAATAGATAAAGAAAAGGAAGTAAATTAAATAAAGGAAGTAGATTAAATATTCTGTTACAGTGGACAAATCATCTGTTACATGGTTAAGCTCTATAGAATGAGATGGGCAGGAGATCTAAATCTGAAAAGTTAATAATGAATACACTAGCTGTTGAGGTTGTTATGGTGTGTTTGCTAACAAAGTCTCTCATAACCTTTAGTTTTAAGCAGACTAAAGTAGAATGTGAAATATTCCTGTGTTCTGATCATGATGCTGCCACCCCTTTATTTAACTATTTGTTATGGAATGGACAGTTGGTTTGTGGTAGATTTTATTTGGCAAGAAATCCATCTTAGTTTACCAAAGATCTCTATATCCATGAACCTCCTCGAAGCTGCAACTTGTATAGAACAGGGAAAGTAATAACTATAATTGTGACTAATAAAGGCAAATATTATCCTACAGAGTGATACTGGGTCTCTCAGTCCTATTCTTGTAATATCATATAAATGTGCATCAAAGGACAGATCTACATATATCTACATATTATAACAGCAACATTTTTCAGAGTTGTACTTGGTGCAAATAAAGCTATCAAGACTAATATAAACTTTGAGTTTCCACAGCAGTCTTTGAATGCTTTATCGTATGCCCCGGGTCATATGTGCATATTGAACTGTCAAGAGTACCGAACAAGTCAGCAATGTACCGTGTACATTCCTAATGAACACACACAGTTGTGGCTGCAAGTTGCACACACTCACCGTTGACATGAATGTTATGGCATAATTGGGCTTTTAACACTTTGAATGATTATTTTTCTGGGGCAGAATAAATGAACAAAATACATCTTTAATAGGAAAAAAAGCATTTGGTATTTTTTAGTCATTGTTTTATTTATTTTATGACCTTAAGTACAGTCTCCAATGCTTAATGTTAGCCTGCTTTATACATTCTACAACCACCTGACATGTTTGGGGTCGGTATCATGTTGTGTTCAAGATTCAACTGTTAGCTGATGGTTTGAGGTTATGCTGAATTCTGAGGTGATCCTCCCTCTTAAATATACCATTAACTTGTACAATATACCAGTTCCAAGGGCAGATGCATCCCCAGGGCATTCTGCTACAACTACCCTGCTCAACAGTTGGTAGAATGTTCTTGAATGTTTCCTGTTATTACTCTAATGGTCTCACCTGACCATAACACGTTCATCCAGGAGGCTTTTTCTTAGCCCATGTGGTCAACTGCAAACTTTAAGGCTCGACTTATGTGTCATTTTTAGAGCAGGGGCTTTGTACCCCCACGGACAACCCTGTGAGTTTGCCCAAGAATGAAACAAGCTAGCTTTTTTCTTTTATGGTGGGCTCATGAATAATGTGTAATAGTAAGTTCTGCTCTGGTCTGCTTTGTCCAGACACTGAGTTTGCATGGTCAAGCATTGGAACAAGAACATTGTAATTATTTTTCTAATTATATCTGTCAATGTCCAGCTAAATAAATGAATATGTTGATGGGAAAACATGTGAGGTTTTTATGTAAAATGCCACAGGCCTTTCAAGGTGCTTGAGGTTATGTGTGATATGCAAGTTAAGCCAGTTTTTTGGTGTAGAAGACACTGTGTGCAGATTTACTAAAACCATTTATTTTTATTATTGCTAATTATCCTATTTTTTTTCACTGACCCTCTCTCCAGCACCCGTAAACAAAACTACATGATGAACTTTGCCAGACAGACTGGGCTACGTCACTACTACAACAGGAAAAAGAGGGCGCTGCGGCAACACGCCTAGTCTACTGTAAAAGAGATCCTGGCAATCACACATTCAAAAATGCATCCTCTCACTGATGACAACACCACCAGTGGATTCCTATCAGCCTTAGACCATCCCACTGCCCTTTGGTGAACATTATTCCCTTTCAAACTGGAGCTAAACAGGACCTTCCCAGGGAGGGGTAATTGGGAAGGAAAAGGCAGCAACCATACTTTTCATTTCAGTTTACCTGAACCCAAGTACTTTCAGGTTTGTTATTGTAATTTTTCCATTGATTTGATTTCTCCTACTCCTCTTACCCTTTCTCTTATCACACTGTGAAGTTATACTACATCACTAAGGATGATTTGCGGTGATTATGAGACTAAGGCAGCCGTGGAGTTCAACAGAGCCAATAGAGAGTAAGATACCTTGTACCTTTTTCCAGGAGGAGTTTGACAATGTGTTTTTTTAAATGATTGGGTTAACAGTGATGATGCTAAGAGTTATGTGTTCTTGCTGTTTTGTGTCTGTGGGTTATTTTTGTGATGAGTTTGATTGTGGTGTTCCTTTGTTTGTTAGTTTATACTAATTCCTATCTTTTGAGGTTTGATCATTTTTCATTTGTGGAGATGAAAAGATGAATATAGTCTTCAGCAATTGAAAGAAAAAAAATAGAAGATATAAATAGAAACAAAAATGTTTAATATTTGTTCCCTTTTTTAATCATTTTTATATGTTGATCCCCAGAGAAATTTATGGTAAATGGTTCTCCATGTAACCTATTTAAAATGCACTGTGTGTGAAATCTGTATGCTATTTTTTAGTGTTAAATTATTAGGCAGTTGAGTCAGGATCTCATACTGCAGAATGAAAACTACTGTCAACCTCATCCCCTTGTGATGTCCATGTACACCCCCCTCCTCTCTGTTGAGTTCTATACTTGGAGGGAGATGAGGATTTCCCTGTCCGTGTTTGTTTTTGTAAGTCTGTGTAATATATATCCTCTCCAACCTCTGTGTAGCTAGAATATATCAGTCTCTTATGTGTGTGTGTGTGTGTGTGTGTCTTCATATATATATATATATATATATATATATATATATATGTAAAATGATGCGCACGCGCGCGCACACACACACACACACACACACACACACACACACACACACATACCCATATCCCCCATGGAGAGACAAAGCAAAATAAAGAACTGTCCAAATCTCCAACAATAGAAAATGTTTGTTTCTGTTGCAATGTTCATTTACTGTGATTGATATTGTATATACACACACACTATGGCACACTTTGCACACAATGACTTGCTATTTGTGCATAAAAATGTGTTTATTAAATTAAATGCCACAGTGACCCAATCTTCATCTTAAAGCATAAATCATCACAGCAACGGCAGTCAACGCAAGCAGCCTGTGGTTGACGGTCCAGTGCTTGCCAGAATTACAGTAATCATCACTGCAGCAAAAGTAGCCTAGGGAGACGTTACTCTCCTCTCTTATGCTCTGGCTGTTTTTTCTTTGGCACTTGTTCTCAAGGATGCAGCCCTTGGAGAAAATTCCACTGTAACCTCCATAATTCCCGTTTGCAGTGAAGCACTTCTGCCCTGGAGGACATTCAGTCAAGACATGCTTGCAAGGCTTGTTGACCAGCTGCAGCGGGCAGTAGTAGCACAGTAGGTTTGCGCAGGTCAGACCAGGTAGGAGAAACAGACAGAGTAAGAAGGCAGCATATGTGGGTATGGGGAGATATGTTCTGCAGCACCAGGCACTGCCCGACAGGTTCATTTTTCTCCCTTTATGACCTATAGAAACATGACATCCAAAGAAGGGATTAACAAAGGTGATGCTGATTCAAGAGTATGCAAAAATGTAGTAAAAAACAATAGCTTATATACAAGTTTGTACCTCGAAAGCAGTTCCCGTTTTTCAAAGAGGCTAAGATCCTATATGCTAATGTTAGGATTTAGTTTAATTGTCGTAATGAGGGAATGCATTAAGAGATACTTTGAGAACCACTGGTGTTCACTGTCAGGCCTTAACCTTAAGACCTCAACAGCAGCTAAAGTATAGGATTATATTCATGATTACATTTGAATGAAGTTATTCTTCATGAAAATGTAAAGATTACAGACAGCGACCCTTTAAAATGCTTGTGGGCCTTATGGACCTACTTAAAATCCATAAAATCAGTACACAACAGATTTTCCTCTTCACCGATGTGGACTAATGTTACTATACTCCAAAAAACACAGCATTCAAAAACACAATAGGTTTATTGTGACTTTGTTTAATGACTGTGCTGTCAGATGTGACCCTTTATCCTCTAAAAGTGTGTACTTTGTGCATTAGTTAGCTGAAACACAACCGATACTGTGGGGTTTGGCTTACTAGGTTACTCAGTGAAGCTAAGCCTAGCCTAACTGGCTGGCTGGCTATAGGTCCAACCCCAACATAACCTGTTGCATTCAACTTTCTCCAACAGTTAAAGGGGCTCTCAGACATGTTTTAAATTTGTGTCAGTAGTGCAGAAAAGCAGTTTGTCAGACAAGCAGCTGAACTGTGGCGAGCTCAATGGATGTGTAGCCAAGCTAGTTAAGCAAATGTAAGCTTTACAAGTGGAAACAAGATCAAACACCACCAAAGAAAACTTTAAATCCAACTTTTTGTCCTTCCAGCACCAGTCACTCAACATCATTTTTCCAATTTTCTAATTAGGTTTTCTGTCAGCCAGACTTGAATGTGTTCTGTGGTGAGAATGTTCCATTAGTTGATGACCATGTAAGCAAACTAAACGTCGTTTATTATTGTTTTTCAGTTTTGAAATAACACAGCATAAGCAATGTAAAGCTAGAACCCTAAAACACACCACCATTAAGCATTGGTTGATTAATTGGTCTGAGCACCACAACCCAAGTTTTGCCCCAACAAACAGAAGGCTTGACAGCTAGAATATAATGCACATTTAGAATGTGGTGGGAAATCTTGATATAGTAGTTTGCTATGGAAGAGGGTTTTTCTTTTACCTTTTTGGTATGTAGTGTTCACAAATATGCTCCAACTCCTGTGCTGGAGATCCACTGCCCTGAATAGTTCCACTACTTTCTTTTACCAACACACCTGATCTAGCTTCTCAGCTAATTATCAGGCCCTTCAAGTGACTTGATCATCAGGTGTCTTTTTGGTAGAGAATACCTGAAACTTCTCTGTCATGGTGAAGTACACTGTAGTCATACTTTGCACATTAAAAAAATGTATTGTCATAACGCTAATTTAATTAGTTATTGTTTTCACAGGGGGTTCAATGTATGCAAGCTTGTTTACTGACACTTTGAATTCATATTCATACTCTTGAATTTGTCCACCCAAACAGATTTTGGTACAATGAAAACAGTAATAGTAATAAGAAACAAAGGAACAGATCAGATGTTAAAAGTACTGCTTAAGCCAGTACTTGAGACCACAGTTTGAAGGACAGTGCCTACAGGACTACAGATTTGGAAAACTTACCTGAAGAGATGGACTTGAATTGGACCAAACCAAAAAGATTTCTTCAAGCAGATACTTTAATGCAAGGCTGTTCAGTGCTGCCAATGTACATGTTGAGTTACACACCCAAGGCAGAACATGAAATGAGTGAGTATCTGTGAAGGAAGCAAGCAAGGCCTTGAAGACAAACTGAAGATGAGCTTATTTATGAAGTGTCTGAGGACAAAAGACAGTCTGAAAATGTGTTGCCGGCAGGATCAAACATGTTATTTTAATAAAATAAAAAGCCAGGCCACAAACCCAGTATTTGAGTTAATGTGAATGGCGGACTGCATCAAAGTACCATCTTGTATTTGATAGACAAATTAATAGCAAAAATGTCTTGTCTCTAAGAGACATTGGATCCATTGGTAACACATAACACCACCTGAAATTATACCATTGGTGGGCCAATGTAGTGTTGGGACTCTCGTCCAAGGGACCTTTTCGGTGTAGCACAGCAAAGTCTCCCACGTGGTGTGTTCTCTGTTGCGCCAAACCAACCACACACATGTTGTGCAATGCCACACTACACACATGACAAAAATGTTTTTTACCTGGTACATGTTGAATTTCAAACTTCAGTGTATAATCCTCTGGTTTTGCTTTGACTATGTACAGAAGAACTAAATTAGTTAATGTTAATAGTGATGGTTTAAATAAGAGTCTCTGTAAGGATCAGTATTATCAGGGGCTCAGTGGTGCATGTTAAAGCAAAATGGTGGCTTCTCTGATTTGGCCCCAGGATAGCAAGATGCTCTAGTTAACAGGAAACAGGGGCAATCAGTCAACATTGATTGTACACCAGCATCAACCCAGACAAATTAGTGGCTCGGCTCTGCATAAAGAAAAACACAGATGTTACATTTTTCATGCAAAAAGGTATATCAGAGTGCAGACAGTGTAGCCAGGGAGAGCCAGAAGGAACTACAGGCTTGAGAATTCCCAAACAACAAACCTGAGTGAATGTGTGAGAGCAGCAGGACATCACCAACATCTTTTTGTGAGCAGGCAGCATGTACCGCCAGTCGCCAGCAGGGGGCCCGGCCAGCAAAGTAGGAAAGCTGGTGGGGTTGGAGCAAAGAACTCCATGCCCCAGAATTCCCAGCGGTAATCAACGCTGACCAGACCCACCTGTGTAGCATGGTATAAATACACCCAGCCAAACACAGTTCCCCGTCGCGCCTTTGTAGAGGGGCGAACGGTAACAGTGTGTTTATGTTGTGAACAGAAAAGAGAAAAGTGAACAGAAAAGAGAAAAGTGAACAGTTGTGAACAGAAAAGAGAAAAGTGAACAGTTGTGAACAGAAAAGTGAACAGTTGTGAAAGTTAGTTCTAAGAGGAATTTTTATGGAGGGCAGAGAATGTTGAGAATCAGCATCTGGGTATGTCTGACTACTCTGGCAGGTCTGATTTATCACAGCATAATTAAAAGGAGAGAGCCAGAAGGTAACACGGACACGAGTGCACCCTGAGAACACCAGCATCTATCTGCTCCACCGTCAACAAACCTGAGTGATCGCGTGTAAGCAGCGAGACGACAGCTCCAGCATCTCAGTGTACTACAATTCCCTGGGTCCGCAAACCCCTGGACCTGCAGCCCTTATCTAAGAAACATTAATTACCAAAAGCTAAAATAAACATATAAGTTTTCAGCTTAGATTTAAAGATTGAGGCTGTGTCTGAGTCCCGAACATTATCTGGAAGGTTATTCCAGAGTTGGGGGGGCTTTATAAGAAAAGGCTCTTCCCCCTGCTGAGGTTTTCTGAATTTTGGGAACGAGTAAGAGTCCAGCACCCTGAGATCTAAGTAGTCTTGATGGTTCGTAATATACAATAAGATCCTGCAGGTACTCAGGAGCGAGGCCATGTAGGGCCTTATATGTTAATAGAAGAATTTTGTATTCAATACAGAATTTAACTGGGAGCCAATGAAGTGCTGATAGAACTCATATGGTCAGATTTTCTAGTTTTAGTAAGGACCCTGGCTGCAGCATTTTGCACCAGCTAAAGTTTATTGAGGTTCCTGCTGGAACAACCTGACAGTAGTGCATTGAGGTAATAAAAGCATGTACTAGCTTTTCTGCGTCCTGTAGAGATAAGGAGTCTATTAGTTTGGAGATGTTCCTAAGCTGCATAAAGGCTGTTCTACTAATATTAACTATATGTTGCTCAAATGATAAATCTGAGTCGAATGTGACACCAAGACTTTTAGCTGCTAAACCAGGAATGATGGAAGCATAGGTCAAGTCTAACATTATGTCTGATAGTTTATTTCTAGAGTCTTTTGGACCTAAAAGGAGAACTTCGGTTTTGTCACTGTTTAGAAGAAGGAAGTCATGTGACATCCAGAGTTTTATATCCTTTACACAGTCCTCCATTTTCTGTAATCTAAATTTATCGTCAGGTTTGGCTGATATATAGAGCTGTGTGTCATCTGCATAGAAATGGAAATTAATGCCATGTCTGCTTATAACTGAGCCCAGTGGTAACATGTATAATGTAAATAATAGCGGTCCTAAAATTGAGCCTTGCGGAACGCCATATCTTACTTCTGCGTAGTTTGAAGATAAATCTTTTATCTTTACAAATTGATAGCGTCCCGTTAGATATGATTGGAACCATGATAGGGCTGTCCCTGTGATTCCAACCATTTTCTCTAATCTTTCTAGTAATATAGAATGATCTATTGTATCAAAGGCTGCACTAAGGTCTAGTAGGACTAATAAAGATACGTAGCCTTGATCAGAGGCAAGAAGGAGATCATTCGTAATCTTCACTAGGGCTGTCTCTGTGCTGTGATTGGGTCTAAATCCAGACTGGAATTTCTCATACATGTAATTTTTACTCAGGTATAAGCAGAGTTGTTGGGCCACAGCTTTTTGTAATATCTTAGATACGAATGTTAAGTTTGAGATGGGTCTATATTTAGATAATATGCTAGGATCAAGATTTGGTTTCTTGATTAAAGGTTTTATAACTGCTATTTTAAGGGTTTGGGGTACATGCCCAAGGCTAAGGGATGAATTTACAATTGTTAAAGAGGTCTGATTATAATTGGGAGAATTTCTTTTAGCAATTTAGAGGGAATCTGGTCGAGTGTACATGTTGTACAATTAGCTGAGGAAATAATTTTTTTCTAGTTCTGGCTGTGGAAGTGGGTAGAAGGCTTCCAGCCTTTGTTCTACAACTAAGTTTTGTTCTAAAGCAACTACATCAGGTGACGGCCATGTTTGATTTAATAAGCAAGGTTGGATTTGTTGTCTAATATTTTCTATTTTATTATTAAAATGGTCCATAAAAACATGACTGGTTAAAGATGTTGGGATCTGGGGTTGAGAATCTGCCTGGCTTTTAGTAAGTTTAGAGATCTCATTAAAAAGAATTCTGGGATTGTTTTTGTTTTTCTCGATCAGCAAGGCCAAATACACTGAGCGAGCTTTAATGAGTGCCTTTCTATACTGACTAAGGCTGTCCTTCCACGCAGAGTGGAACACCTCTAGTTTGGTCGTCTGCCATTTACGCTCTAGTTTCCGCACTGTTTGTTTTAAGGTACGAGTATGATCACTGTACCACGGTGCCAGACTTTTTTGCCTCATCATTTTATTTTTAAATGGTGCTACTTGGTCTAAGGTTGATCGAAGGGTATTCTCTAGATCATTTGTTAATTTAACGAGCTCCGTTTGGTCTGACGGAGTGTAAGCTAAGGTCGATAGGGGTGGGAGATTTTTAGTAAACTACAGCTGTCATTGGTGTTATTGTGCGCTTTAGACAGTGTTGGGGAGACTAATTAATATTTTGCCTTAGATGTAGCTCAAAGGAGATTAGATAATGATCCGATATTACTGAGCTTTGAGGTAGAATATTTAGCTGATCAATGCTAACACCCAGGGTCAGGACTAAATCTAGGGTATGATTACAGTAATGTGTGGGTCCAGTTACGTTTTGTATAATGCCAACAGAATCTAAAATTGATACAAACGCCTTTGTTAATGGATCGTCTGCTTTTTCAAAGTGAATATTAAAATCTCCTACTATTAACTTTGTTGCTGCACACTGCCAAGTCTGCAGCAAAATTACTAAATTCTTTTAAAAATTCAGAGTAGGGCCCTGGAGGCCTATAAATATTAATCAGTGTGAAAACATTTTTATTAGTGTCTGGATTTGATATATTAATGTAGATAATCTCAAAAGAAGTGAAGGTGTTACAGTGTTTTTGAATAATCTCTAGTGTATTCTGATAGATTATACATACTCCACCTCCTCTGCCTGATAATCTAGGGCTATGTACATATTTATAGCCTGTGGGGGTGGCTTCATTTAGAGCTATATATTGATCAGGTCTAATCCAGGTTTCGGTTAGGCAGAAAACATCTAGTTTCTGATCACATATAGTTTCATTTACGATCACTGCTTTCGAGGATAGTGATCTAATGTTAAGTAGACCAAGCTTTAGGTCTGAGATTAGGGTTAGGGTTAGGGCTTGAATTATGATTAGGGCTAGGGTTAGTGAGGCGAGCAGAGTGAGGAGTGTGCCAGGAGTGTGAGGAGTGTGCCACTAGACTGAGCAGGACACCCTCTAGACCTACTTGGCCTTGTTTGCTCACCTATTTTTTTAGGGTTAGGGCTAAAGTATGATTAAGGTTAGGATTAGGACTAGGTTAAGATTAGGGTTAGGAACAGGCAGCAGAGTGAGGAGTGTGCCACTAGACTGAGCAGGACACCCTCTAGACCTACTTGGCCTGGTTTGCTCACCTATTCCCTCTCCCCAATGCCATAGTTAAGCAGGGAGTGAACAGGTGTGAGGTTGAGGGTTAGGTTAGGGTTAGGTCTTAGATTATGATTAGGGTTGGGCGCTGGGGTTAGGGTTAGGGTTAAGGGTTAGGGGTTAGGGTTAGGGGTTAGGGTTAGGTTTTTGTTATGTACAATGACTTCCCCCATTACAATCCATCAGACTGCATGGTTGAGTAGGAAGATCAAGGGTAGTGCACGGGCCAGCGCTTGTTAAGCATTGCTATCGGGCTTTTGGTCCTGTAGTAGGCCTAAAGAGAGCAGAGTGAGGCGAGCAGAGTGAGGAGTGTGCCACTAGACTGAGCAGGACATCCTCTAGACAGGGTTAGGGTTAGGGTTAGGTTTTTGTTATGTACAATGACTTCCCCCATTACAATCCATCAGACTGCATGGTTGAGTAGGAAGATCAAGGGTAGTGCACGGGCCAGCGCTTGTTAAGCATTGCTATCGGGCTTTTGGTCCTGTAGTAGGCCTAAAGAGAGCAGAGTGAGGCGAGCAGAGTGAGGAGTGTGCCACTAGACTGAGCAGGACACCCTCTAGACCTACTTGGCCTTGTTTGCTCACCTGTTCTCTCTCCCCAATGCTACAGTAAAGCAGGGAGTGAACAGGTGTGAGGTTGAGGTGTATTGAAAATCCTATGATTAGAGTGATGTGAGCAGAATGAGGAATAGGTGTGAGGTTGAGGTGTAGTAGATTTGATATGATTTGTAAATCTGTGATTATTGAGTCAGCTGTTGAGAGGAGGGCAGAGTGAAGAACACACTGCTAGACTAAACAGGGTTAGGTTTAGGGTTAGGGTTAGGGCTTAGGTTATGATTAGGGTTAGGGGCTGGGTTTAGGGTTAGAGGCTTGGGTTAGGGTTAGGACTAGATTAGAATTAGGATTAAGGTTAGGGTTAGGGTTAGGTTTAGGGTTAGGGCTTAGGTTAAGATTAGGGTTGGGGGCTGGGGCTAGGGTTAAGGTAAAGGTTAGGGTTAGGTTAAGATTAGGGTTAAAAGCAGGCAGCAGAGTGAGGAGTGTGCCACTAGACTGAGCAGGACACCCTCTAGACCTACCTGGCCTTGTTTGCTCACCTATTCTCTCTCCCTAATGCTACAGTTAAGCAGGGAGTGAACAGGTGTGGACTTATTTTAAATTAGACGGTGTATAATCCCCAAATTTCTCTTGAATAGAGTGAGGAGATTTAATTGTTGATTTAGTGATGTTTGTAAGTTTTTAATAATTTTAGGACACATCATCAGTAGTGTACCTCAGAGTCATCAGGTGTTTCGGCCTTAAACACTATACACCCTCATCTGAGGCGGCCAGCCTGAGGTTGATCATTCCTAGGCTTGTGTCCCATGTCCAATTAGGTTTTAATATTATGGCATCTGATAGATGCTCAGGGCGCGTAGCCTATTTTAGGTTTTAGATCTAAAGGGTATTTTAGATGAAGCTGAGGTGAGGTCACGTATAACTAATTTGTTAGGTAAGGTCTATTGTTAAATGTACTGTTGCATTGTTGGTGCTAATCACCGATAGAAGACTGGGCACCCATTTAAGGTCTGTTTGCCCCAGACCACCTTCCCTGCGTGCTGTCCAAGTGGACCCAGAGAGGCTGGATACTTACCCCCTGCCCAAATGACCCTTTGTTAGCACCGCAAGGTTCCCCAGGTCATCCAGACAGGGCCTGTGAGTGAGTCTCATCTTGGGGCCTACCCTGGCACCTTCTCCAAGAGAGAAAGTGAGGGCTGAGTCTCCAGAAGCCCCAGGGGCCAGGGCCAGCCGCGAACGGATCACTGCCTCCCTGACCCCCAGTTCATCCAGATCCTGTGCCCAAGCCGCCTGTTCGTTAACACCGCAAGGTATCCCAGGCAGCTTAGTGCTGGTGGGGGCCTACTCCGACAGAAGCCAGAGATCGGAAACCAGAGGTCAGGGGACCAAGGCCAGCCGCGAACAAATCGCTGCCTCCCAGGACCCTGGGTCCAGAATCCGTGCCCCAACCACCCGTTGCCAGGTGGCTGATACCAAGACTCGGGAAGGTAGGTACCGTGCAATACGTCACCCCCCAGACAGTCTTGGGTGGAGATCCAAGCCGGCGGATAACCTTCCTACCATTCTAGCCGGGTATTCCCCAAGACGCTAGAATACTTTCAGAAAGATACCAAGCTTCTACCGCTTTGGACCCCCTGGGGTTGTACACTAATGGCGGACAACATCCTCACCTCCTTGAGCGATGCTGCCAAGCTTCTACCACCAGCGCTCCCCCGTCTGGATTCCCCTGTGCTGGAGTGGCCAGGGCTATTTTGGTAACCTAAATCTGGATCAGGGTGGGTATTTATGTTTGTGGCTTGGATTATAGAGGGGTTTCAGCTCTTTCCAACGCAGAAAACCCCGTGTTTCTACCTGCTGTAGTTTTTGAGTTATTAATTTTTAAAGTTGGTTGGAGTGAGTTTCCTCTCCATCTCCTGCTGGGAATTCTGGCTGAAATTAGCATATTCGATATTAGGGTCTCCTCTCTCCTCCCTTTGGGTCCTCCCTGTCTGTTCATACCCTAGGGGTGGACTTTACGCCCAAATTTGGGGCCTGCCTGTCAAGGCTGGGGATCTGATCCTATTGGATGAGTTTTCCCGGGTCACAGAAGGGGGGTTGTGTCTGTGCATGTCCGTGTTTGTGTGAACAGGAGGAGGTGTGTGTGTGTGTGTGTGTGTGTGTGTGTGGGAGGGGGAGAGAGAAGGGGGGGGTTTGTGCCTGTCTGTGTGTGTGTCTATAGCTCAATTAAGGCTAGGATTAGGGTCTGGATTCAGGTTAAGGTTAAGTTTAAGACTGGGGTTAGGAATTGTGACAGGTTTTAGAATTAGGATTAAGTTAAGGCTAAGGTTAGAGCTAAGTAAAGAATGAGGCTAGGATTAAATTAAGACTAGGTTTCAGCCTAAATTATGACCAGAGTCAGGTTTAGGGTTAGGGTTGGGGTTAGGGTTAGGTTTAGGGGCTGGGGTTAGGGTTAGGGTTGGGGTTAGGGCTTGGGTTAGGGTTAGGTTAAGAATAGGGTTAGGGGCTGGGGTTAGGGTTAGGACTAGATTAAGATTAGGATTAAGGTTAGGGTTAGGGTTAGGTTTTAGGGTTAGGTTTAGGGTTAGGGCTTAGGTTATGATTAGGGTTGGGGGCTGGGGCTAAGGTTAAGGTTAGGGTTAGGTTAAGATTAGGGTTAGGGTTAGGGGCTGGGTTTAGGGTTAGGGTTAGAGGCTTGGGTTAGGGTTAGGACTAGATTAAGATTAGGATTTAGGTTAGGGTTAGGTTTAGGGTTAGGGCTTAGGTTATGATTAGGGTTGGGGGCTGGGGCTAGGGTTAAGGTAAAGGTTAGGGTTAGGTTAAGATTAGGGTTAGGAGCAGGCAGCAGAGTGAGGAGTGTGCCACTAGACTGAGCAGGACACCCTCTAGACCTACTTGGCCTTGTTTGCTCACCTGTTCCCTCTCCCCAATGCTACAGTAAAGCAGGGAGTGAACAGGTGTGAGGTTGAGGTGTATTGAAAATCCTATGATTAGAGTGATGTGAGCAGAATGAGGAATAGGTGTGAGGTTGAGGTGTAGTAGATTTGATATGATTTGTAAATCTGTGATTATTGAGTCAGCTGTTGAGAGGAGGGCAGAGTGAAGAACACACTGCTAGACTAAACAGGGTTAGGGTTAGGGTTAGGTTAAGGTTAGGGTTAGGGTTAGGGTTAGGTTAAGGTTAGGGTTAGGGCTTAGGTTAGGGTTAGGGTTAGGGTTAGGGCTTGGGTTAGGGTTAGGGTTAGGGTTAGGGTTAGGTTAGGTTTAGGTTAGGTTAGGGTTAGGTTAGGGTTA
>NC_132890.1:38858384-38865264 GCF_030463535.1 Salminus brasiliensis
AGGGTTAGGGTTAGGGTTAGGGTTAGGGTTAGGGTTAGGGTTAGGGTTAGGGTTAGGGTTAGGGTTAGGGTTAGGGTTAGGGTTAGGGTTAGGGTTAGGGTTAGGGTTAGGGTTAGGGTTAGGGTTAGGGTTAGGGTTAGGGTTAGGGTTAGGGTTAGGGTTAGGGTTAGGGTTAGGGTTAGGGTTAGGGTTAGGGTTAGGGTTAGGGTTAGGGTTAGGGTTAGGGTTAGGGTTAGGGTTAGGGTTAGGGTTAGGGTTAGGGTTAGGGTTAGGGTTAGGGTTAGGGTTAGGGTTAGGGTTAGGGTTAGGGTTAGGGTTAGGGTTAGGGTTAGGGTTAGGGTTAGGGTTAGGGTTAGGGTTAGGGTTAGGGTTAGGGTTAGGGTTAGGGTTAGGGTTAGGGTTAGGGTTAGGGTTAGGGTTAGGGTTAGGGTTAGGGTTAGGGTTAGGGTTAGGGTTAGGGTTAGGGTTAGGGTTAGGGTTAGGGTTAGGGTTAGGGTTAGGGTTAGGGTTAGGGTTAGGGTTAGGGTTAGGGTTAGGGTTAGGGTTAGGGTTAGGGTTAGGGTTAGGGTTAGGGTTAGGGTTAGGGTTAGGGTTAGGGTTAGGGTTAGGGTTAGGGTTAGGGTTAGGGTTAGGGTTAGGGTTAGGGTTAGGGTTAGGGTTAGGGTTAGGGTTAGGGTTAGGGTTAGGGTTAGGGTTAGGGTTAGGGTTAGGGTTAGGGTTAGGGTTAGGGTTAGGGTTAGGGTTAGGGTTAGGGTTAGGGTTAGGGTTAGGGTTAGGGTTAGGGTTAGGGTTAGGGTTAGGGTTAGGGTTAGGGTTAGGGTTAGGGTTAGGGTTAGGGTTAGGGTTAGGGTTAGGGTTAGGGTTAGGGTTAGGGTTAGGGTTAGGGTTAGGGTTAGGGTTAGGGTTAGGGTTAGGGTTAGGGTTAGGGTTAGGGTTAGGGTTAGGGTTAGGGTTAGGGTTAGGGTTAGGGTTAGGGTTAGGGTTAGGGTTAGGGTTAGGGTTAGGGTTAGGGTTAGGGTTAGGGTTAGGGTTAGGGTTAGGGTTAGGGTTAGGGTTAGGGTTAGGGTTAGGGTTAGGGTTAGGGTTAGGGTTAGGGTTAGGGTTAGGGTTAGGGTTAGGGTTAGGGTTAGGGTTAGGGTTAGGGTTAGGGTTAGGGTTAGGGTTAGGGTTAGGGTTAGGGTTAGGGTTAGGGTTAGGGTTAGGGTTAGGGTTAGGGTTAGGGTTAGGGTTAGGGTTAGGGTTAGGGTTAGGGTTAGGGTTAGGGTTAGGGTTAGGGTTAGGGTTAGGGTTAGGGTTAGGGTTAGGGTTAGGGTTAGGGTTAGGGTTAGGGTTAGGGTTAGGGTTAGGGTTAGGGTTAGGGTTAGGGTTAGGGTTAGGGTTAGGGTTAGGGTTAGGGTTAGGGTTAGGGTTAGGGTTAGGGTTAGGGTTAGGGTTAGGGTTAGGGTTAGGGTTAGGGTTAGGGTTAGGGTTAGGGTTAGGGTTAGGGTTAGGGTTAGGGTTAGGGTTAGGGTTAGGGTTAGGGTTAGGGTTAGGGTTAGGGTTAGGGTTAGGGTTAGGGTTAGGGTTAGGGTTAGGGTTAGGGTTAGGGTTAGGGTTAGGGTTAGGGTTAGGGTTAGGGTTAGGGTTAGGGTTAGGGTTAGGGTTAGGGTTAGGGTTAGGGTTAGGGTTAGGGTTAGGGTTAGGGTTAGGGTTAGGGTTAGGGTTAGGGTTAGGGTTAGGGTTAGGGTTAGGGTTAGGGTTAGGGTTAGGGTTAGGGTTAGGGTTAGGGTTAGGGTTAGGGTTAGGGTTAGGGTTAGGGTTAGGGTTAGGGTTAGGGTTAGGGTTAGGGTTAGGGTTAGGGTTAGGGTTAGGGTTAGGGTTAGGGTTAGGGTTAGGGTTAGGGTTAGGGTTAGGGTTAGGGTTAGGGTTAGGGTTAGGGTTAGGGTTAGGGTTAGGGTTAGGGTTAGGGTTAGGGTTAGGGTTAGGGTTAGGGTTAGGGTTAGGGTTAGGGTTAGGGTTAGGGTTAGGGTTAGGGTTAGGGTTAGGGTTAGGGTTAGGGTTAGGGTTAGGGTTAGGGTTAGGGTTAGGGTTAGGGTTAGGGTTAGGGTTAGGGTTAGGGTTAGGGTTAGGGTTAGGGTTAGGGTTAGGGTTAGGGTTAGGGTTAGGGTTAGGGTTAGGGTTAGGGTTAGGGTTAGGGTTAGGGTTAGGGTTAGGGTTAGGGTTAGGGTTAGGGTTAGGGTTAGGGTTAGGGTTAGGGTTAGGGTTAGGGTTAGGGTTAGGGTTAGGGTTAGGGTTAGGGTTAGGGTTAGGGTTAGGGTTAGGGTTAGGGTTAGGGTTAGGGTTAGGGTTAGGGTTAGGGTTAGGGTTAGGGTTAGGGTTAGGGTTAGGGTTAGGGTTAGGGTTAGGGTTAGGGTTAGGGTTAGGGTTAGGGTTAGGGTTAGGGTTAGGGTTAGGGTTAGGGTTAGGGTTAGGGTTAGGGTTAGGGTTAGGGTTAGGGTTAGGGTTAGGGTTAGGGTTAGGGTTAGGGTTAGGGTTAGGGTTAGGGTTAGGGTTAGGGTTAGGGTTAGGGTTAGGGTTAGGGTTAGGGTTAGGGTTAGGGTTAGGGTTAGGGTTAGGGTTAGGGTTAGGGTTAGGGTTAGGGTTAGGGTTAGGGTTAGGGTTAGGGTTAGGGTTAGGGTTAGGGTTAGGGTTAGGGTTAGGGTTAGGGTTAGGGTTAGGGTTAGGGTTAGGGTTAGGGTTAGGGTTAGGGTTAGGGTTAGGGTTAGGGTTAGGGTTAGGGTTAGGGTTAGGGTTAGGGTTAGGGTTAGGGTTAGGGTTAGGGTTAGGGTTAGGGTTAGGGTTAGGGTTAGGGTTAGGGTTAGGGTTAGGGTTAGGGTTAGGGTTAGGGTTAGGGTTAGGGTTAGGGTTAGGGTTAGGGTTAGGGTTAGGGTTAGGGTTAGGGTTAGGGTTAGGGTTAGGGTTAGGGTTAGGGTTAGGGTTAGGGTTAGGGTTAGGGTTAGGGTTAGGGTTAGGGTTAGGGTTAGGGTTAGGGTTAGGGTTAGGGTTAGGGTTAGGGTTAGGGTTAGGGTTAGGGTTAGGGTTAGGGTTAGGGTTAGGGTTAGGGTTAGGGTTAGGGTTAGGGTTAGGGTTAGGGTTAGGGTTAGGGTTAGGGTTAGGGTTAGGGTTAGGGTTAGGGTTAGGGTTAGGGTTAGGGTTAGGGTTAGGGTTAGGGTTAGGGTTAGGGTTAGGGTTAGGGTTAGGGTTAGGGTTAGGGTTAGGGTTAGGGTTAGGGTTAGGGTTAGGGTTAGGGTTAGGGTTAGGGTTAGGGTTAGGGTTAGGGTTAGGGTTAGGGTTAGGGTTAGGGTTAGGGTTAGGGTTAGGGTTAGGGTTAGGGTTAGGGTTAGGGTTAGGGTTAGGGTTAGGGTTAGGGTTAGGGTTAGGGTTAGGGTTAGGGTTAGGGTTAGGGTTAGGGTTAGGGTTAGGGTTAGGGTTAGGGTTAGGGTTAGGGTTAGGGTTAGGGTTAGGGTTAGGGTTAGGGTTAGGGTTAGGGTTAGGGTTAGGGTTAGGGTTAGGGTTAGGGTTAGGGTTAGGGTTAGGGTTAGGGTTAGGGTTAGGGTTAGGGTTAGGGTTAGGGTTAGGGTTAGGGTTAGGGTTAGGGTTAGGGTTAGGGTTAGGGTTAGGGTTAGGGTTAGGGTTAGGGTTAGGGTTAGGGTTAGGGTTAGGGTTAGGGTTAGGGTTAGGGTTAGGGTTAGGGTTAGGGTTAGGGTTAGGGTTAGGGTTAGGGTTAGGGTTAGGGTTAGGGTTAGGGTTAGGGTTAGGGTTAGGGTTAGGGTTAGGGTTAGGGTTAGGGTTAGGGTTAGGGTTAGGGTTAGGGTTAGGGTTAGGGTTAGGGTTAGGGTTAGGGTTAGGGTTAGGGTTAGGGTTAGGGTTAGGGTTAGGGTTAGGGTTAGGGTTAGGGTTAGGGTTAGGGTTAGGGTTAGGGTTAGGGTTAGGGTTAGGGTTAGGGTTAGGGTTAGGGTTAGGGTTAGGGTTAGGGTTAGGGTTAGGGTTAGGGTTAGGGTTAGGGTTAGGGTTAGGGTTAGGGTTAGGGTTAGGGTTAGGGTTAGGGTTAGGGTTAGGGTTAGGGTTAGGGTTAGGGTTAGGGTTAGGGTTAGGGTTAGGGTTAGGGTTAGGGTTAGGGTTAGGGTTAGGGTTAGGGTTAGGGTTAGGGTTAGGGTTAGGGTTAGGGTTAGGGTTAGGGTTAGGGTTAGGGTTAGGGTTAGGGTTAGGGTTAGGGTTAGGGTTAGGGTTAGGGTTAGGGTTAGGGTTAGGGTTAGGGTTAGGGTTAGGGTTAGGGTTAGGGTTAGGGTTAGGGTTAGGGTTAGGGTTAGGGTTAGGGTTAGGGTTAGGGTTAGGGTTAGGGTTAGGGTTAGGGTTAGGGTTAGGGTTAGGGTTAGGGTTAGGGTTAGGGTTAGGGTTAGGGTTAGGGTTAGGGTTAGGGTTAGGGTTAGGGTTAGGGTTAGGGTTAGGGTTAGGGTTAGGGTTAGGGTTAGGGTTAGGGTTAGGGTTAGGGTTAGGGTTAGGGTTAGGGTTAGGGTTAGGGTTAGGGTTAGGGTTAGGGTTAGGGTTAGGGTTAGGGTTAGGGTTAGGGTTAGGGTTAGGGTTAGGGTTAGGGTTAGGGTTAGGGTTAGGGTTAGGGTTAGGGTTAGGGTTAGGGTTAGGGTTAGGGTTAGGGTTAGGGTTAGGGTTAGGGTTAGGGTTAGGGTTAGGGTTAGGGTTAGGGTTAGGGTTAGGGTTAGGGTTAGGGTTAGGGTTAGGGTTAGGGTTAGGGTTAGGGTTAGGGTTAGGGTTAGGGTTAGGGTTAGGGTTAGGGTTAGGGTTAGGGTTAGGGTTAGGGTTAGGGTTAGGGTTAGGGTTAGGGTTAGGGTTAGGGTTAGGGTTAGGGTTAGGGTTAGGGTTAGGGTTAGGGTTAGGGTTAGGGTTAGGGTTAGGGTTAGGGTTAGGGTTAGGGTTAGGGTTAGGGTTAGGGTTAGGGTTAGGGTTAGGGTTAGGGTTAGGGTTAGGGTTAGGGTTAGGGTTAGGGTTAGGGTTAGGGTTAGGGTTAGGGTTAGGGTTAGGGTTAGGGTTAGGGTTAGGGTTAGGGTTAGGGTTAGGGTTAGGGTTAGGGTTAGGGTTAGGGTTAGGGTTAGGGTTAGGGTTAGGGTTAGGGTTAGGGTTAGGGTTAGGGTTAGGGTTAGGGTTAGGGTTAGGGTTAGGGTTAGGGTTAGGGTTAGGGTTAGGGTTAGGGTTAGGGTTAGGGTTAGGGTTAGGGTTAGGGTTAGGGTTAGGGTTAGGGTTAGGGTTAGGGTTAGGGTTAGGGTTAGGGTTAGGGTTAGGGTTAGGGTTAGGGTTAGGGTTAGGGTTAGGGTTAGGGTTAGGGTTAGGGTTAGGGTTAGGGTTAGGGTTAGGGTTAGGGTTAGGGTTAGGGTTAGGGTTAGGGTTAGGGTTAGGGTTAGGGTTAGGGTTAGGGTTAGGGTTAGGGTTAGGGTTAGGGTTAGGGTTAGGGTTAGGGTTAGGGTTAGGGTTAGGGTTAGGGTTAGGGTTAGGGTTAGGGTTAGGGTTAGGGTTAGGGTTAGGGTTAGGGTTAGGGTTAGGGTTAGGGTTAGGGTTAGGGTTAGGGTTAGGGTTAGGGTTAGGGTTAGGGTTAGGGTTAGGGTTAGGGTTAGGGTTAGGGTTAGGGTTAGGGTTAGGGTTAGGGTTAGGGTTAGGGTTAGGGTTAGGGTTAGGGTTAGGGTTAGGGTTAGGGTTAGGGTTAGGGTTAGGGTTAGGGTTAGGGTTAGGGTTAGGGTTAGGGTTAGGGTTAGGGTTAGGGTTAGGGTTAGGGTTAGGGTTAGGGTTAGGGTTAGGGTTAGGGTTAGGGTTAGGGTTAGGGTTAGGGTTAGGGTTAGGGTTAGGGTTAGGGTTAGGGTTAGGGTTAGGGTTAGGGTTAGGGTTAGGGTTAGGGTTAGGGTTAGGGTTAGGGTTAGGGTTAGGGTTAGGGTTAGGGTTAGGGTTAGGGTTAGGGTTAGGGTTAGGGTTAGGGTTAGGGTTAGGGTTAGGGTTAGGGTTAGGGTTAGGGTTAGGGTTAGGGTTAGGGTTAGGGTTAGGGTTAGGGTTAGGGTTAGGGTTAGGGTTAGGGTTAGGGTTAGGGTTAGGGTTAGGGTTAGGGTTAGGGTTAGGGTTAGGGTTAGGGTTAGGGTTAGGGTTAGGGTTAGGGTTAGGGTTAGGGTTAGGGTTAGGGTTAGGGTTAGGGTTAGGGTTAGGGTTAGGGTTAGGGTTAGGGTTAGGGTTAGGGTTAGGGTTAGGGTTAGGGTTAGGGTTAGGGTTAGGGTTAGGGTTAGGGTTAGGGTTAGGGTTAGGGTTAGGGTTAGGGTTAGGGTTAGGGTTAGGGTTAGGGTTAGGGTTAGGGTTAGGGTTAGGGTTAGGGTTAGGGTTAGGGTTAGGGTTAGGGTTAGGGTTAGGGTTAGGGTTAGGGTTAGGGTTAGGGTTAGGGTTAGGGTTAGGGTTAGGGTTAGGGTTAGGGTTAGGGTTAGGGTTAGGGTTAGGGTTAGGGTTAGGGTTAGGGTTAGGGTTAGGGTTAGGGTTAGGGTTAGGGTTAGGGTTAGGGTTAGGGTTAGGGTTAGGGTTAGGGTTAGGGTTAGGGTTAGGGTTAGGGTTAGGGTTAGGGTTAGGGTTAGGGTTAGGGTTAGGGTTAGGGTTAGGGTTAGGGTTAGGGTTAGGGTTAGGGTTAGGGTTAGGGTTAGGGTTAGGGTTAGGTTAGGGTTAGGGTTAGGGTTAGGGTTAGGGTTAGGGTTAGGGTTAGGGTTAGGGTTGGTTAGGGTTAGGGTTAGGGTTAGGGTTAGGGTTAGGGTTAGGGTTAGGGTTAGGGTTAGGGTTAGGGTTAGGGTTAGGTTAGGTTAGGGTTAGGGTTAGGGTTAGGGTTAGA
>NC_132891.1:15000-30000 GCF_030463535.1 Salminus brasiliensis
ACTCTGAGACAGTAGGAAATACTTATTAAAAATGTTTTAGGACTAAAACTTTCATGTCCCTTTGGTCACTTATCAATAATTTGCCACAGACTGGAGTTGGAGTCGTTATGGGTTTCATCTGGGTCATTTGTGTTTCTCTGCAGGCTCGGTTCTGGGAAACTTCTTTTGGCCTTGTTTGTAAAACCTAACCGTCCACAAGGCCTAAGAAGAAGCTCACCCTCCCTCTTTGTTGTAGGTGTTCAGCATGTTGCTTCTGCTTTGTCCACATGGGGGCATAAAACAGCACTAAACACTATAGTGTTCTACAGCATTAAAGTTCTGATCTTATTTCATTCATTTGTAATATTTATTTCTGTAGCTGAACACTGAAACACACACTGACCACCTGAGTGGACACCTGACCTCCAAATCCTTCACATTTCAAATAAATCAGAATAAGAGTTTTATCAGCCAGAGAATAAAACCTTCCTGGAAATAAACATCCTGAAAGGGCTGATTGATTATGGACACACATTTGTAAATACTGGATCTGTCCTATTAGTTCGGCAGCAGGTCTGAACTTAAACCTGGACTAATGTGAGTTTAGTCCTCAGAGCTCAGACTCAGTGTTTCAGAGAGAGAGAGAGAGAGAAGAGCTAGGTTTACTCTGAGTAGAAAAAAAGAACCATCCAGAAAACACCAGCACTGCAGAACAGCTCTTTATTCAGACTGAAAGACCAGCACACACACTGCTCCCAGATCAACCCTCCCAGATCAACCCTCCAGCTAACTGCTCCAGATCACTCCTCAAGATCACCCCTCCAGCTAACTGCTCCAGATCACCATTCCAGATCACCCCTCCAGCTAACTGCTCCAGATCACCCCTCCAGATCACCCCTCCAGATAACTGCTTCAGATCACCCCTCCAGATAACTGCTCCAGATCCTGCATCACTGTGGGAGAGCAGCTCCAAGCTCCACCCCAGGCCCATGGAGCGGGACTTACCTTTCAGAATCAAACCCAGCCCCTATCTGGAGCCGTGCTAGATGTCTACATGGGGGAAACTCTTTTTCGTCTTCTGGATCTGTCCAATAAAAAAGCCTGGGGCGGTCACAATCAAGAAGACCACTGGATGAGGACAGACCACTCCATTCCAGGTCGTCCTTCCCCTCCTCTACCTCAGCAGAGGGCTGCTCCTTCTGCTCCTTCTGCTCCTGCTCCTCCTTCTGCTCCTCCTCCTTCTCCTCCTGCTGCTGCCTGTCCTCACTGTACTCCCTGCTATGTTTCCTTGGCGTTTCAAACACCTTCACCTCCAGAGAGCTTGGAGCCTCAGTCACAGAGGAGTCTGCAGTTTGACTCTTTTCACTGTTCATGGAAATACAAGACAAAAGGGTTTTAGGATTCTCAGTTCAGCCAATCTGACCTTTCTTTCTAATGTAGTGAATCTGGCTCCTCAGGGCCCCCAGTGTAAACGTACAGAGTACGCCCTATAAAGATCTGCCCAGTCTAATAAACATCAGCTTCACCAGCCAGCTTCCTCGGTCTCAGACACTTCATCTAAGCTAATCCATCAGTTAGTAATCAGTAGTACTGAATACAGCTGTGGAACAGTTCAGTCTGCTGGTTGAGCTCACTCCTCTTTCTATATGTGCATTCACTGTAATCAGTGGGCTCTAATACGGTTCTAATACAGAACAGGTTCTTTGGTATATAAACATACACCCACAGTCTGAACTGAAATAAACACAAATCCTGGAAACTTGTTCAGTTTGCTTACCGTACTCTACTCGACTGCAGCCATGGGTGCTGCTGCACCTCTCGCACCGTCGGCCGAGTGAAAGGGTTGTAGCGCAGCATGTAGGAGATGGCAGACCGACAGGGCTCCTCCGCTCTGATCCAAGCTGGGTAGCTGACAGCTTTACGCTGGAGACGTGGGAGTAAATGCTTATACAAGTTTATGAAGGGCATGGACCCGGTGACCATGACGTACAGAACCACGCCCAGGCTCCATACGTCGCTCTTCTTTGGATCATATGGTTCCTGCATAATCACCTCCGGTGCAGCGTAGCACTGAGTGCAGCAGAACGTCCCGCTCAGGTCAGGAAGGCCTTTATAAAAGCGGCCCAAACCAAAGTCGGTCAGTTTGATTCGGTTGTCGGCAGTGAGCAGAACATTCTCACATTTGATGTCCCGATGGACAATGTCCTGCTGGTGCAGATACACCACAGCACTCAGGAGCTGGGAGAACCAGCCTCTGGCCTTAGGGATGGAGATGTGGCCGAGCTCCTGGATCTTTCCATTTAGATTCGTTGTGGCAGCCTCCATCACTATGAACACCAGTCCGTTATCCAGCTCCAGGATATCATGAACCTCAACAATGTGTGGGTGCTTCACTGTTCTCAGAAGGGTCAGTTCCCGAGGCAGAAGTTTAGACACAAAATAAGCTGACCCTCTCCTGCGGTCCATTACTTTAACGGCCACCTGTTTGGGGTGCCTCTCAGACGTGGCCAGCTTTACCTGGCCAAAACCCCCTTTACCGAGATTACCCAACACCTCATAGCCCAAGCCTTTCAGGGTTAAGACAATGAAGTTAAAAACAAGGAAACACTTGCAGGGATGAACGATGCAAGACTTTAATAAAACGGGCAGGATAACACAAGACAGGGTGTACAAACAAGATAAGCGAACTTAAGGGAGCAGCAAAAAACAAGGCCAATAAACAAAATTAACTTGACCACGGGATTGGGCAAAACAAACCTGGGACTGGGAGGAGTCAGGACAGGATACACACAAAACTGCTGAGCCTAGCTCAGGAGGGGACGGGTAGAGCTTGGGTATACAAAAACAAGTGGACAAAGCAAAACCACAAAGCAATGCTTCGGACAGGGAGAAACCCAACTCGAAGCAGAGCTTCAAAAACAAAAAACAAAAAAAACAAAAAAAAACACTAGGCAGGGTAACCAGAGCAAGGTTACCCACGACACGACACTGGAGGCTTCTCCCTAAGCAGACCAAGGAAGCTTCTGAGCCCAGATAGATACAGCGAACTCACGCCAGCCTTTGTGAGAGTCACTGCCTTTTGTAGCCACAGTCCCAGGTGTGACACATGAGGTTAACGAGGGTGAAGCGATCGCAGGGCTCATGGGCGGAGTCCAGAGATTGCCCCAGGGGAGACCACATCACTGTGTATAGGGGTGCTGCAGAACTACACACCCTCTGGCAGGTTAACCAGTAGGTGAAGTAGTCGAATCTCCTCAGCATCTTTGGGCTCATCAGAGTCTAGATCCTTCAGCAGTGAGAAGTAGTGCACTAGTAGCGCACTATATAGTGAAAAGTGCAGTATTGGACATCCTTACCACTATCCCAAGCCCCAAAACCCTAAACCCTATCTCTTGGCCGGACACTAAACTTAACTAAAAATCTAAACCGAAGCCTTAAACCCAACCTTTAACCCCCTAACATTACCAGCATAACACTGAGAAGGGGAACAAGTATGGACACACCCCCCCCTCCCCCTTTTAAAAACACACACGCACGCGCACACACACACACACCGACAAATTGGCCCCAAATTTGGGCGTGGAGTCCGCCCCTGAGGCGTTGGCAGACCAGGAGGACCCAAAGAGAGAGGAGACCCCAATATTAAATACGCTGATTTCAGCATATTAACCCTTTATCTTAACATGCAGTACCTATCCTCAAGGATAGGGAATAAACTAATTGTAATTTACATTTTTTTATATTTGTGAAAGGTATATAGTAGTTGCAGAATGTATACAGAATACATACATGCATATAGTAAACATACATAGTACTTTACAGAAACAGAATCTGTTTTCAGACTTAAGCATACTTGATGACACAGAACAAACAGTACAGAATTAAATTTACTTTATTCTTTAAATGTTCAAGCCTTCTCATATTTACATATTTTAGATTTTAAGTAAGCCAAAAAAAAAAAAAAAAAAAAAAAAGATTTTCAACACAATAGTAAAACTCTGCCATACATAAAGATTAGCTCCAGGGAAAAGCCCTTCTTCACACGCTGAAACTCAGCAGTAAACTTCAGCCCAGTGCCAGTGTAGAGCAGTGCAACAGCACATGGTACAACTTTGCTTCAATATAAAACTATCAAAAAATACCTTACAATTTGTGGCACAAACTCCATTGCATAGATGAGAACTACGTTCTCTTATTTAACTGGTAACATTTGAGTGGTGCTCTCATATTACAGGCAGTCCAGCAGGACTAGAGAGGAGAGGTCCTGAGAGACAAAACAATCTAACCGAAACATCCATCTGAATAAATACATACAAAAACTTCACCCAGAAAACAAGCGTTAAACAATCTGTAAAGAGTGACTCACGGAATGACATTAAACATCATAAATAATGGAATGAAACTGAAAACATTTTACTTCATTCGAATGTGTATATGATGTGTAAGAATGTGTAATTTTTTTTACACTAAACCTGGTAAACCTGGTTGTCTTAAGATATGATGTTAATTTAACCATGTTATATATATTAATTATAATTAACATTTTGTTCTTTGTAATATCTCACTATAATATTGGCTTGTATTACATCAACCTAAGTGGAAAACTGTATTACCTTTTTGAGTGTTACTATTATTTGTAAATATTGTTTCATTACATTATTACTTCTGATCTGTTAGCTTTAGTAAATGAAATCTCACTTTTAATGCAGCACTGTTACTTTAGATACTTTAGGGCATTTTGCAGTTATTTTCTTTTTTATTTGCTTTACTTTTGTCACCAATTATGTTGAGGCAACACATTTTATTCTTGCAGTAATGATGCAGTAGTGATGATGTGAGCTTTCTTTACCTGCATCAAAAATACTTAATTAGTAACACAGTACACTTTGAGTGAAACAAAAAGAATCTAATGGTTCTACTAACAAGGTGCATAGTTACTCTAAATTCTCTTTAACTTCCACTCCATTTACACTGCAAATAAATGCTATTAGCTAGAAAACCTTCCAAATCCAATTAAAATATCTAATCATTTTTAATATGAGACAGTTGTAAGATTATTACAAGATGGTTCAGCTCATTTCTAGATGTTTTCAAACTTGTTTGAAGTCGTTTTATTTTTAGTAATTCATAAAATAAAGCCAAACCAAAATGCTCTGCCAACAGATTACTTTTCTGCATAAAATTACTTTAAATTACTTTTTTCTGAAAATTCTTTTAGGATCAGTGTAATCTTAAATGATCTTAAGTAAAGAAACACCTTAAGTTTGCTTATAATCCAACAGATTCGTATACTATTCGTATAATAGCATCATGATGAGAAATATTAGATGCACAGATTAGATCTGAGATGTTTTCACTTGCCAGAAGATTTTTAGCAGCATAGTTCAAGTAAAGTAACACAAAATAAAGTTAAGGTGCTGAATGTCCAGTTGGAACAATAAACTCCTGAAGTGAAAAGACTTTGAGGTGCAAAAATGTTCAACAGTAACAATTCATTCAGCAGTAACAAAACAAATCAGCCACTTATCTCCACCGACCAAAACAGAGGTGTTAGCATTTTTCCATCTTAGTTATGCGCTCAAAAAGAATCTGCAGTCTTTTATTTTGGAGAGTCCCTTTTTTTAAACCCATACACAGTTTCCCTCTTTTGCCTAATGTAGTCAATCAGCCAAGTCATGTTTGGTGCTTCTTTAGTTTTAGCACTGGAGCCATGAGGCTAATGTAGCCAAAAAGCAATGAAACCTTGTGGGCACACCTTAGCATGCTGCTAAAAGCACATCAAAGTCTATTAGAGGTTACTAAACAGTTTCAGCAGAGTGTGAGATTACACAGGACTGCAGCACTCAGCACTACGCTAACTAGTGCAGTATAAACGACACAGTCTAGTAGCTCCAGAGCTAAGCTTAAAACTTCAGACATCAAACAAGACGATTAACTACATCTTGAGTAAAGGTGGAAAACTGTAAAAAATTCATTTTTTGGTGAAGTTTCCCTTTTGATTTTAATTGTGCAGCACAATTCAGATCAGCTGAAGGCCGACAGCTTTACCTCAGCAGTCCTGCATTCTGCTTATAGAGTGTGGGGGGGTGGTGTACAGTGGAGTTTGCACCACAGTCGATGTACCGATATGCTTCCAGTGTGTTCTGAGCGCTCCGCACCATGTAGGATGTTTTCACTGAGGTCCTGTAGAGTGTAAATTAACAGGTACATTCAGGGTTAGGGTTAGCCCTAGTCCACTAATTTTAGTAACATTTATTAGAAGTTTGTTTGGACCTGAAGATTAATATATCCTTGAACATTTTCAGACTGAGAAAATCTCACACACTTACTGCATGAAAACCACAATGTTATGAACCTTGATGCTCGCCATGGTACAAAAGGCACTGTAAACAACCCAGAACAGAGAGAGAGAGATCTTATACACTACAAACACACTTCACTATGAAGTGATATTAGTTATTAGAGCTTCATACTGGATATTAATGTTATTAGAGCTTCATACTGGATATTAATGTTATTAGAACTTTATTACATTTTGTTATATCAGCTAACAAAGCCATCCATCCCACCCAGATAAAGAGAGAGAGGGCAGTTATGCTCTGGGACTCCTACAATTGGATGAATATGAGAGCCAACACTTGCGGCACTCAGGCTGCCTGAGCATATGAAGGACTAGTGATTAGAACTAGCACTTACTACACATATGACAGACTTCCACTTATCTCCATACTGACTGTGAAGTTCATCTGCAAGAAGAGAGAAAGAATATAAACACAAGCCAAAATATTTAAATTCTTCAGTTTCTTATAGCAGGCAAATCCTGAGGTTGACCGATCCATGATGTCCTCAATATAATGATAATAAACTACCAAAATAATGTAAAGTAACATATTAAAGAAACATTGTTAAGCAGAAAAATTCAGCCTTAGCCTTCTTGCACATACACAACTTTCCAAATTATTATTTCTTTTTTTTGACATTTTTTAATTGAACTCTTGGATGGTTTTGCGTCTCAGGGCTCTGGATCACTGAAAGCTGTCTCAGACACCTGTAATAATTAGTTTGCTAGGTGAGCTCAAGGGGTTCTCTGCTGCCAAAAAGCAGTGCAGTGCCCTGGACAAGGTATGAAAACAGACATTTCAGGAGAATGTAAGCGTGATCATCGTACTGTAAAGAGCTTTGTGGCAGATTCAGATCACAGGCGGTTTTGTGCAAATAGAGGCGTAATAAGAAATGTTTCTGCTAATCAAATTCATCGGATTAAGAGAGCAGCTGCTAAAATGGCATTAGTCCCACAAACCTCGAGGTGTAGGATCTTCAAAAGCAGGGGTGGGTAACAGGGTCCGAAGTCTAGCACAGTTTGCTGATTTCCCAGCTCTAACAAGCTTACTAAACCTCTCAATCAACAGGTGAGTTGAATCACGTGTGTCTAAGCAGGAAAAGAACAAAATTGTGCAGGAATCAGACCCTCCAGGACCAGAACTGCCCACCCCTGCTACTGAGGCTTGCAGTTCTGCATAAACCTACTATGCAACCACCCGTAACGATCACTGACTATCTCACTGGCAGATCTCAGTATGTCAGGCTAAAGGACTGGACATCAGAGACTGTGGTCAGCAGCACATGAGCACGACAGGGGACAGTCCTTCCCCCTTTCCTCTTCACACTGTACACTTCAGACAAGGACAACTCTGAGACTCTGAGTTTTCGGACGATACTGCCATTGTGGCTTGTGTTAGGGGGTGGACAGGAGACAGGGTACAGACCCCTTGTGGGCGACTTTGTGGCATGGTGCCGTAGGAACATCCTGCTACTGAACACCTCCAAGACCAAGGAGGTGGTGATGGACTTTTGCAGGGCTAGGCCACTCCCACAGCCTGTCTCTCCTGAGGGGGTTGATGTGGACCGCACCTGGATGAAAGGTTAAACTGGTCGGCCAACACAGACATCCTGTACAGAAAGGGCCAGAGCCTCTTGCAGATGTTCTAGATGTGGTGTCCAGCTGTCTTTTCTATGCTGAGGGTGGAACTGGACTCTGTGGTTCAGGTGACAGAGAGGAGGACACTGCACACACCGCTCTCCATCATGGACGATGATGGTCACCCACTGGTCTCCACGATTATGGACTAAAGGAGCCGAGTTCAGTGGCAGGCTGCTGTCACAGAGCTGCTCTACAGACTCAGGAGATCCTTTGACTCTTCAGCTTCTCCCGGAGAGGAGGACAGAGGAAGAGGAAGGAGGAGTCTCTTATGTTTAATCAGAGGTTTAATCTGCACTATTTACACTTTACTGTCCATCCTGTACATCTGCACCCCTCACACTGTACTTTACTGTAATACTAGCATCTGCACTTATTTATTCAGTACTGTCATGTCTGCCGATACCTCCCCCCGCTCCTCCTGCACATCCTTCATTCCTCATTCTTTACTGCACTGCCTTTCATCTCCAGTTGGTTTTAAATGCATATTTTGACATTTATTTTATTCATTGTTATTATTGTAATTATTGTACTGTATTACTGTGCTGCATTGTGCAATTGTTACTGGCTGCTAAATTTCCTTTGGGATCAATAAAGTATCTATCTATATCTATAAATCTAATTTTAGATAGATAGATAGATAAACAGACAGATACTGTTTTGATACAACTGATTACTTGAAAACTGTACTGTAATTTGCAAAATATCATTTGCAAAATAATTTGGAATGCGATGTTGGAAGACTTGTTAGCCGTTAGTTAGACATTAGCATTTTTAGACATTAGCCTTGTAGCTCCAGTAAAAAAATAGAATGTCCTGGATGATTCACCACATTTAAGGGTTGGTTTAAAACACATTTGGGCCCTGAGTGGTCTAGCAGAATATGGTGCTGTCCCTATAACCAGAGGATTGCTAGTTTGAATCCCAGTCATGCTGCTAGCCGTCTGCAGCTGGGGCCCCGAGAGAGCACAACTGCCTTACTTTCACCAAGGTGGGTAGATGGCACTTTCTCCCCACACTTTACGCTACATGGTGCTTTCCTCTGAGTGCACTGGTTGGCCGATGCCGTTGCATCAGTTCTAAAAGAGAGGTGCTGGCTGGCTGCACGTGTTGTAGGAGACATATGCCGGTCTTCACCCTCCCAGTGTCGGGAGCATTGCATGTGATGGAGGAAGAATATGTATGTGTTGGGTAACTGGCGTATAAATTCAGAAAAAAACTGCGCACATTTCAGTTTTTGGCAAATAATAACTATAAATAGACACTCCCCTGCGTACCTGTCTCTGGCTGAGTGGCTGGATAGTGATGACATTGCCCAGCTGCTCGGTGCCAATCACAGTCTTCATGTAGAGCACCTGACTGTTCACGTTGTCCACCAGCACAGTGAAGAAGTTAGCATTGTGGAAGTTCAGAGAGCTCTGATGAAAAACAGAAAAACACTTTAATGCGGTATAGGTGGGGCTTAGTGGACAGGTTTGCTAAATTCAGGGCGGGGCTGAAAAGGTTTGTTCAAATGGGGGGTGGGGCTGGGGCAGTCTGTCCACAGGCAAAACTGAGTGGGCATGTTTGAGGTGGGAAGGGCGGAGAGCAGGCGGGACTGAGTGGGCAGATTGGTTGGAATTAGGGGGTGGGGCCTAGGGACAGGGTTAGGGTTACCCTAGTTTGGGTTGGGGCAGAGGCTGAGTGGGTGTGTGTATCCAAAGGGAGGCAGGTTGTGTGGGCATGTGTTTTCAAATGGGGCATGTAGGCATGTCTGAGCAGAAAATCTGAACAGCCAGTAGAAACCATATTTCACTTTCTCAGACTTTAGAAACAAGTAGCGTAACTCAACTACTACAGAGGTAGTAGTTGAGTTGAAAGGTTTGTTCATTTAGATGGTGTTAATGTCATTAACCCTTGCAAAGAGCAGGTTGGGAGCACTCACAGTCATGTTCATGAGCACTCTGCTCTTCTCATGGTCGAAAAGAACGATAACTGAGCGGATTCCCCCATCCTCCACCAGAACGGGCCGCGGGAACATGAAGAATGCCACAAGTGAGGAGACCAGCAAGCACACGATCACTGACAGACCAACGTACAGCTTTCTGCAAACAGTAACACACACTGCACACTCAAACACGACCACATCTCAAATTGGGACACTCCTTCAAATCAATACATTAAGCTACCCCGCAGCTAAGCTGCACCCATTGCTGAAAGAGATGTGCAAATGCACACACACAGCTTGTCTAGTCCCTGTAGAGAAGAACTGCCAATAGAATAGGACTCTCTGGAGCAGATCAACATCATGACCCTATCGGCACCATGCTGCCTAATGCCAGGCGTGGGCTAGAGGGGTATAAAGCCCTCCAGCATTGAGGAGCTGTGGAGCAGTGGAGGAGCTGAGTTCTCTGGAATGATGGTGGAGGAGCTTCATCCAATACTTTTGATGGAATGAGTTGGGGAGTTGGAGATGGGGTGGCATGGTGATCATGGCAACATGGCTCCTCCAGAATCTAGTAGAAAGTCTTCTTCTCTGGACAGTAGAGACAGTTACTCCAACAAAAGCAGGATTAACTCTTTTAATACCCTTGATTTAAGAAGAAACAATAAATAAGAAGGTGTCCCAATACTTTTGTCATACAGCATACTTACGTCCTCTGAGGCTGCAGTCTCTGGTCACTGTAGGGAATCAGTGCCACCAACTCATTCACCTGACCTGAAAACAACAATAGGTGGGTTAAGGGTCAATCTGCACACAGTCCTGCAACATCAACTGCATGGTCGAGATCAATAACACAGATGAGCTGGTCACTAGCACAAGGCAGGGGTCAGTGAGTGTTATGTAACTCACCTGAAGGTATGCGTCCAGACCCTTGACAAGTAGGACAAGTTATACTATCCCGTCCAGTGAATTCTACATAAGGAAACTGAGCGATGTCCTCCTGTCTGTCCAAACCATCCAGGGAATCATCATCACAGGGCGTTTCATTGCTCTGTGTTGTGCTGTGGTGTCGCGGGACTGGCAGGAGTGCTCTGCAGCTCTGAGACAAGTGTGCCCCCATGTGCTGGCAAAAGCATGCACTTCCCAGCTAAACGTTGCTGCCAAAGAGAAAACTCTCATTATGACTTTGCAGCACTGTATATAGGTTTAACTCCATTACTCTAAACCCAGTCTCTCAGCAGTGAGAGTTTATCTCAAAGGAAACTGCAAAGACACTGACGTACGTTATTACAAATAATACAACAAATGTTACAGAAGATTATTAACAACAACAACAACAATAAATAACAGTAAGCAGTAAAAGAGTGTTTCCTGTAGAAGCTCCAGATCTCATCAGAACAGATGCAGCTGAACATAAATCCAGTAAAAATGAGAAACAAGAGCTTCTCATTCTGAAGAAAGTAGTGAGATCTTGTTGGTGAGCTAGTCTGAAGAACAGAGCTCGGTTCCTCCAGGGTTCTCTTTGATGCCCCCCAGTCCAGCCAGCACAGCGTGGAGGATGTGTTCAACTCCATCAGCAGCAGCAGCAGCAGCAGCTCACCTGATTTACCACCATTAAGCCCTGATTTACCACCAAACCAGGTGTTGATCTGAGGAGAACTCTAAATAATACTAGACTCCACGAGGAGAACTTTGGAGACGTTCTAATGACAACAACAGCTCTGTAACTTTACGTGGTCTGACAGACACTCGGTGGCTGAGCTGCTCTCTGTGAGCTGTTCCTCCTAAACTCTTCCACTGTTCAATAAGAACACCACTCACAGCTGATGGAGGAAGATCTAGGAGGGAGGAGATTTCACCAGCTGACTTGTTGTTGTTGGTGCAGCGGTGTCTCCTATTACATACAGAACCACGCTGGAGTTCAGTGAGCTCTTCAGAACCTCTCGTTCTTTCACTGATGTGTGGAGGAAAGACAGACTGCAGGGCTAGAAGCTGGAGTTTATACAGCTGTGGCAGCGGGACTGAATCACACACCTGAATTAAGAGGTGTCCCAATATATTTGTCCATTATGTGTGTGTGTAAAAAATTGAATGTAAAGCTGCTGATCTCCTCAGTAAATCATTGCTATTAGAATAAACACTAATAATAACACTCCTACAGAAAGTGGTGGAGGTTCTCCATTACTGTGTTCATACAGAAAAGCCTCCAACTGACTCAGTAACTGCAGAGCTCCACACCTGCTGCTGCTAGAGCTGCTGCGGAGGACCGGCTCCAGAGTAATGACTGTGGGGTTAGAACGGGCGTTTCCTGAAGGGGGAATAGGCAATGTCCCAATACTTTTACTCCACACAGGGTAAACACACTGTATGAGGGAGGACTGCAGGAACCCTGTACTGGAAGTCTGCAGTTATTGACACATACAACTTTATATGCATTTTGGCCTGCTCATTACTAATTTAAACAGTCTGACTGAAGACTATATTTGTCGATTCAATACAAATAAGAATAAAAGACAGGTCCCAGTAACTCCTGGTGAAAGACGCTGGGTCTCTGAACCTCCCGAAACAGCATCGCTCTCCATACTTACAGAAAGCGCAGAAAGTCACCGGGCTCGCCTGTGATTGGTCAGGACGCGCACAGCGCTCCCTAACATTAGGCACTGATTGGCTGCAGCGTTTATTTGCATATCAACATCCAACGCGTTAGCAGCCTCTGCTTTGAGCTGTGATGATTAAAACCTCGCCGTCTAAATAAAAACAGATAAATCACGGATTTCATTCAAATCCACTAAAAGTAGCTTCTCATACTACATCCGCCCACCGCGCGCTTAATAGCTGTTGTTTTTGAGTGTCTGTACGACTTAAATTCAACCAAGACGATCCACAACGATGTTGTTTACATTCACTGCCTCAGTGAAACAACTCAAAATTAATGAAACGACTTTTCTTACCAATTTTAGAAAACTTTCAAATGCAGATTTTTAGTTCTCTGTTTTCACTCGTCTGCTGTTTTGGTTCTGCTTGTTTCTTCTTCACTTGTTTAAAGCAGCGGCGCCGCCTCTCTACTCCCCCCTTTCAACAGCCGGGGAATTACAGCACAGCGGGGGTGCTGGGTGGGGGGTGGGGGGTGCTGGGTGCTGGGTGCTGGGTGCTGGGTGGGGGGTGCTGGGTGCTGGAATGGTACAAATTTGTCATTTTTGTAGCGTTTAAAATATTTTATTACCTAAACTATAAATCTAGTAAATAAGTACAAAAAGGTTTGGGAGTAGACACGTGGAAAATAAACAACATTTGAACAATTTTGCTATCTTGATAGACAGACTGCTGTTCATGATTATAGTGAATAAACTGCTACAGCCATCTGAGAATATTGTGATAAAGATTTATTTGCCACTATAAATAAATCTACTTTGATAACAGTATACCTAAATCTCAAGTATATTTATATTTAAAATGATCTGAAATGATATTATGAGAATAAACATTACAGTTTATAAAACATTAAACCATTTAAAAGTCCCAGGAAAAGTTCAAAGTCTCCCTCTATAAATATGTTCTCTTTATTAAATAATGATAAAAGTTCAAACACTGCAGATTCAGTTTCTCATCATTTATTCAAAATAATTTAAAAGTTCAAATCTTCATTAACAATCAAAAAACATCCACAGATATTAATATTAGTATTGGACTGATGAGTTGAAGATTGGTCTCTCTCCCTCTCTCTCAGGTGTTCCTCAGAATCCCCTGGAGCTGAATCGCACTGCAATTAATACAATAATAAAACATGCCAACATGAGTGTGTGTGTGTGTGTGTGTGAAGTTAGCATCATGGGTATGTCATGTTTGATTCTACATTATATTGATTTATAAACAGAAAGTGTTAGGTTTCCAAAAGGAGAACTGTGTGTGTGTGTGTGTGTGTGTGTGTGTGTGTGTGTGTGTGTGTACACCTTGTGAGTTGGACTGCTCACTGTCAGAATCCTCATTTTCATACAGTTTCTGAATGTTAAAATCAGAACAGGAGACAAGAGACATAAAAAAAACAGAAAACACTGAGAACCAAAACAAGGAGCACAAAGTCCCACAGTCCCACAGTCCCAGTCCCACAGTCTCACAGTCCCAGTCCCAGTCCCACAGTCTCCCAGTCCCAGTCCCACAGTCTCCCAGTCCCACAGTCCCACAGTCTCACAGTCCCAGTCCCAGTCCCACAGTCTCATAGTCCCACAGTCTCACAGTCTCATAGTCCCACAGTCTCACAGTCTCACAGTCCCAGTCCCAGTCCCACAGTCTCACAGTCCCAGTCCCACAGTCCCACAGTCTCACAGTCCCAGTCCCACAGTCTCACAGTCCCACAGTCTCACAGTCCCATAGTCTCATAGTCCCACAGTCTCACATTCCCAGTCCCACAGTCTCACAGTCCCACAGTCTCATAGTCCCACAGTCTCACAGTCCCATAGTCTCACAGTCCCAGTCCCACAGTCTCACAGTCCCATAGTCTCATAGTCCCACAGTCCCAGTCCCACAGTCTCCCAGTCCCACAGTCTCACAGTCCCATTGTCTCATAGTCCCACAGTCCCACAGTCTCACAGTCCCATAGTCTCACAGTCCCAGTCCCAGTCCCACAGTCCCACAGTCTCATAGTCTCACAGTCCCACAGTCCCACAGTCTCACAGTCCCAGCCTCACAGTCTCACAGTCCCAGTCTCACAGTCCCACAGTCCCAGTCCCACAGTTTCACAGTCTCACAGTCCCACAATCTCACAGTCCCATAGTCTCATAGTCTCACAGTCCCAGTCCCACAGTCTTACAGTCCCAGTCCCACAGTCTCACAGTCCCACAGTCCCACAGTCCCATAGTCTCACAGTCCCAGTCCCACAGCCTCACAGTCCCACAGTCCCATAGACTCACAGTCCCAGTCCCACAGTCTCACAGTCTCACAGTCCCACAGTCCCATAGTCTCTCAGTCCCAGTCCCACAGTCTCACAGTCCCAGTCCCACAGCCTCACAGTCCCAGTCCCACAGTCCCAGTCCCACAGTCTCACAGTCCCACAGTCTCATAGTCTCACAGTCCCACAGTCCCAGTCCCACAGTCTCACAGTCCCACAGTCTCATAGTCTCAC
>NC_132891.1:35000-42500 GCF_030463535.1 Salminus brasiliensis
TGGAGATACATGTTTTTCATTAGACAGCAGCCATATACAGTTGCATGCAAAGGTTTGTGCCCCTGGTCAGAGTCCAGGTGTAGTGTAAACAAGTCACATCCTCTACAGAGACGCACTCCATTACACTCCTGCTAATCCTCCATTAATGTTTCATTACTGAATTAACAGTAAATCCAAACTAAATGAAACATGTACGACGATTACGACCCAGCTGAAACACTCTTCACTAAAGCAGCTCTATGGAGCACTAAAGGCTTCTTTCAGGTGATGAGAGTTCAAACCCTTTTTGGTGGCATAAAGAATCATTTATTTCACAGATCCTATAAAACATTAATTCAACAACCTAAAGAACATTTAAGTAATGTAAGTAAATGAATAAAACATACTTTTTCAATGCAGCGTCCTCTGTCACACCGTTTGCTCCCAGAGGTTTAAAGTCTAAAGTTAATGACTGACCCCAGCTCGGCTTTTCCTTATTGCACTTGCTGGCTGATAACACTCAGATCCATTCACGACTCATAATCATCTTTATGGCATAAAACAGCTCAGCTGTAACACCAGAGGAAAGCCTACATCAGTTTAGCTCCACCTATTCAACCTACATCTGTTTAGCTATACCCACTTAACCTACAACAGTTTCGCTCCGCCCATTCAGCAACATCCATTTAGCTCCACCCAAGTCAGCCTACATCCGTTTAGCCCCACCCATTTAGCCAAAATCAGTGCAGCTCCACCTTTTCAGCCTACAGCAATTTAGCCCCACCCATTCAGCCTACATCCGTTTAGCCCCACCCATTTAGCCAAAATCAGTGCAGCTCCACCTTTTCAGCCTACAGCAATTTAGCCCCACCCATTCAGCCTACAGCAGTTTAACCCTTTCTGAGTTCAGAAACTGGAAAGAGAAGCATAATGACAGTTTTCAGCCACTAGATGGCAATGTAACATACAAGGTAGTGGTGTGTGTGTGTGTGTGTGTGTGTGTGTGTGTGTGTGTGTGTGTGTGATGCAGGATAACATCACCAGCCACCAAAACAGCGCACACTTTATTACAGAACTGCTGAAACCAAATGTGCACACAGTGCTGCAGATTTACACAGTGTATATATTTATACAGAGATTCTGATTCTGATTCAGTAAACACATTTGCACATATTAGTACTACACATTTAAAAACACAATGCACTGAATTGATATGATTTAATCATCTGATCACTTCCACAGCTATTTTACATCAGCACTGCTTTGTCTTTTCCTTCATTTACAGTAACTGTGTTGAATTGTATTCAGTAGATTTAATGGCACACTTTGCTAATTTGAACCTCCTAGCATGTTTGTATTTGTTTATTTCTCCGTACAGTAAATTTCACTGAATCCACTTCACTTCCATACGGCATTTTTTTCGTGCCGTTCTTGCTGTTTGTCCTCGCAGTTCAAAGAAGCTGTCTTTACTTTCTCCAGCCGTTGTTGAACACAAAGCTTTTGTTGGTTAAACCGGCCCTCATTGTTCCAGTGACTGAACCACACTTTAATGAGGAGGAGAACATCTCGCCAGACTGGCCTGTCCAGCTGACGTCAGGCCGAAAGTCTTCCTGAGACTGATGTTAGTCTGAGAGTCGTTTCAGATCCTTCTACTCCGTGTGAGCAGAAGATCAGTCAATAAGGACATAATTAATAAATGTCACGCTTTGTGAGGTCACTGGGGTCAGGTCAGCACATATTCCTTCAAAACTAGTGTATGATCGGGTTTGAAGGAAGTGTTGAGGTTGTTGAGGAGGACTGAATCAACCGAGACGCAACGCCTTAATCCACGTCCCTGTGGAGCTGTGTCTCTTGAACAGCTACAAGCTCCTGCAGTTTAGTCCCTTCTCCTGTTCTCAAATCACATCATACTTCCTACATAGTGCACTACTTCAAAAAAACAACACAGAATTGGGTAAACCGTGACAGCATGTTTAACAGAGAGGCGTCGGACTGACTGTCGAATGCAACTGACTCTAGATCAGACACTGTTTGGGTGGAGATGCTGCTATTTCACAGCCTACAAACTACACAACATCGGGGAGAGGGAGTAGTTTGAGACAAGGCCTTTTTGCAATATGTTTTCTCAATATATACAACACTTCATATTTATGTCATATGCTGTATACTATGAATATATAAATGTACATGTTGTATAAGATGTAATGAAACTACATCTTTAACCTCATCTCCTGACAAACAGGTCATATGGCTGCGTTCAGCAGGGTGATCCAGGACTCATCAGTGGCTGAGTGCAGCCCGAACACAGGATACACCGTCTCCCTGAACATAGCTCTAAAAGTGTGTAGATGCTGTTTCCTCCCTTTCACTGCTACACTATAATAAGCGAGTGTGCCTCCATCGTAATCTAGCACCACCTCCAGCCTCTTGGGTGGCACTACAGGCGCGTCCGTCACGGTGATGCTGACAGAATCGTGGCATGCTGTCAACTTCTTGTTTTTCCACTGCAGCCTCCAGGATAGGGCATTGTGCCCCATCCTACTGTGGTCACCTTTGCGCGGAATACTAGCATAGCATACCCCGATTGACCACATGCTACCTGTGCCAACCTCCACCATCCACATATGGTTGCCACGGGAAAGCCCTTGGGAACACATGACCTGGGCCACAGTGGTAAAGCGTTCGCCCTGATCTCCGCTGCCGTAGCTGGGCTTTCCTCCGCTCCAGTGCTTCACCGTCAGGAAGTCTGTCGACAGAATAAGGCTAGGATGTAGCGAAGCTGGATTGAAGCTAAGCTCCAGCGGATTCATCAGGCTGTGGAGGCTCTGAAGCAGTTGGGTCAGTTCCGTTCTGAAAGCATCTGTGCTGAGGCTCGTCCGAAGCCGCTTCGTGTCAGTGGGCTGGGGCGCAGGAAGGCCCGGGACGGTCACACTAGCCGCCTGTCGTAGCTGCGGCTCCAGCTGAACATAGAGCTGTAGAAACAGGAAGTCGCAGGGGGAGGAGGACAGCAGGTCGTTAGCGGAGCGCTGTGCGTCGCTAAACTGCTGCTTGTATTCCTTCAGGATGCTCACACTGGCCTGCCAGGCCTTCTCATACTCATGTAGCTCATCTTCCACTAGATTTCTCATTCGCTCCTGTGAGTAACAACATGGTTAGCAAAGTCTGAACATCACAACTTTTACAGAACAGGCCATTTGACTGACATACAGAATAACCAATGCAGCACTAAAGTCTCTTTGGGATTGTTGATAAATAATGTAAATGATTAGTTATTATAAGTGTTTTTTATAATGTAAACAAAATGTACTGATTTTCCAACTTAGCATTTTGTTTTTGACAAAAATATCTTCATAAACTAAACTATTTGCATTTTTTAACAACTTAAGAAACTTTCACCACAATAAACTTTCTACCAACATGATTCACTATTAAAAGAACCAAAGGTAGTTCTTCTGATGTACACCAATTAGCATGATGCTAACTGCATACCTAGATGATCATGCACTCTCCTTAAACCGTGTGCAGAAGAATCTGGATTCAGTGTTTTTTCTTGTTAGGGGTTCCGCTCACCTTGTAAGCTGAGATCTGTGCAGCTATGTTGTCCAGGAGTTCCGTAGCCCTGGCCGAGATCATCTCTGCATTCGTCTCTGAGATCCTCCCGCTCTCTTGAGCCCTTCTGAGCAGAACCTCAGTCATCTGGAGCCGGTCAGAGGTGGCCTTTTCCAGCCCTTCCACCACTCGCCTCAGGTCACTCTTAGCAGCCTCAAACATCTGGACCTCGTGATCGTTGTGCTTTCCTTCAATCACGCACTCGTTGCAGAGAAAGCTACGGTCGTGCAAGCAAAGGAACTCCAGCTCTCGTCTGTGCTCCGGACATTTCCTCTGGTCCAGGTTAGGCAGCGGCTCCACAAGGACATGACCTTTTGACCTGTGCCGTTCTTGGTGCCTTTTCAGGTGAGCTTCACAAAGAGACGTCTCACAGTGGAGGCAGGTTTTTGCAGCAGGCTCTGCTCCATCTAGACACTGGTCACAAGGCACCACTGAATTACCTGCTTTGAAGCCACCTCCAGACATGGCCATACGGTAACCCTCCACAATTCCGTTGAGCTTGAAATTTCTGAGCAGAGTTTCCAGGCCGCTGTACTCCTTCCTGCACTCTGGGCAGCGTGGCTGGCCTCCAGGCTGCTCCGATTTTTGGCTGGACTGTACACAAGCCAAGCAATAGCTATGTCCGCAAGGCAAGGACACTGGATCATCATACAGCTGAAGACATATGGCACAGCTCAGCTCCTGCTCCAGAATTACCACGGGGTAGCTCATGTTTGCTCTGTCCACACTCACACACTTGCACAAACCCTAAGCTCTGGGAAACTGGAGAAAACGAAACCCAACCTGACACTGGAACTGATCCGGCCGGTTTAAGGAGTGTGCAGCATTCCAGAAGGACTGAGAGGTCATGCAGGAATTTTTAATTAATGAAACAAGCAATTGTTGTTGAGTTCAGACCAAAAGACAGGACATGCCTCTTCTTTAATATTTTCCACATTTCATAAACTATTTTTATCTGCATACTATACTTCTGTCTGGCTTTAGATGGGTATGGTGGTCTTGACTAGTTCTATGTTGGGCTTTAGATGGGTATGGTGGTCTTGACTAGTTCTATGTTGGGCTTTAGATGGGTATGGTGGTCTTGACTAGTTCTATGTTGGGCTTTAGATGGGTATGGTGGTCTTGACTAGTTCTATGTTGGGCTTTAGATGGGTATGGCGGTCTTGACTGGTACTATGTTGGGCTTTAGATGGGTATGGCGGTCTTGACTGGTACTATGTTGGGCTTTTGATGGGTATGGTGGTCTTGACTGGTACTATGTTGGGCTTTAGATGGGTATGGCGGTCTTGACTGGTACTACTACTACAGAAATAAACAAAATACAGTTTCTCTTCTAACCCTACTAATCTATATGGACAGAAACCCTGTGCTCTGTTATAGTCAAATCCAGAAGAACTCTTCAAGTCAAGGCCCAAACAAGTAGCAAATTTACTGTTGGAGAATTTAATGACCTGTAGAATGACCTATTTTTGGTACTGCACGTACCACATTCTAAATCTCGGGGTTAAAAATAGCATGTCTTCTAGTGAAGCCTACAGGTATGTTGCCCGTTGCTACACAAACCAGAAGAGCAAGTCTGTTGATCAGGGTGTTATTTCTGGGAAAAGAACACACTTAGAGGTCAAGTTCACTTAGAAATGTACTTCTACCAACAGTGAGGAATTTGCACAAAGGAATCAAGCTTAACCTGTGCTCTTATTAATTACAGTGCTACAAAAGGTTCTTTGAGTGATTTTTGGTTAAATAAAGAACCATTTTCATTCCATCCTTCAGTCCATGTTCTAGATAACATCAATGCCTACAGTGTCAGAAGGCACATATTCAGGTCTATTATTGATTACTGAACACCTCAACACAGTACCTCCAAGCATGAGTTAGCACCTTGCTAATTGGTGTACATAAGCTTCTATTGCTTGTTAGCTACATTTGCTTCAAAGCTCCAGTGTAGAACTAAAGCAGAACTAAACTTGTCCTGGCTGTTCAAGTATGATCATGGTCAGGTGTAAATTTCATTTTAAGCATGCTTCTGAAACACCATGTGATGTTTTTGCCATCTAAAACAGATAAAAAAAGGCCAGGTGTAGCTCAGCATTACTGGACATGCCAGCTTTACCAGGTCTGCTGAGAAAAGAAGATGAAATCAGTTTGATGTTGAAGAGAGAAAACGGAGGCCACAGTTCAGTTGGATTATATTAGACTGATATGACGAGAGAACACGACCCCTGAACACAAAAAAAGCATATCTGAAATTATGAAGAGTGAAGGTGTGTAAGGAATGTTAAAGAATGAACATAAACATGTCTGAACTTGGTGGATACCAATTCCGAGAATTTAGGGTTGCAAAAATCGATGGATTTGGGAAATGAACCTTGGGAATAAACAGGTAATTATGAGAATTATTAAGAATAAAATGGGAATATTAGAAGCTAAAGGGGAGAGGTACATATAGTTGGTAGAAATAAAAATATACTGAAGCATAATCTTGGCTAGAATAATTAGATATAAGACCAAAACGGTTGAAAAGCAAAGCTGCTCCTCAATCCCAGACACCTGAGACATTACACACTGCAGGACTGTTGAGACCACGCCCCCTGCAGCCACTGTCCATTCCTCCATCACATGTTCAGCTCATGTCCAGATGATTTCTACAAACCTGACACTCAACAATACTGAAAGCACACATTTGGACCAAAGGACTTCCTAAAGTCAGGTACTATTTTTATTGACAGCTGCACTGAAATATTAAAGCAGCTGTTAAATCCAGCTGTAATCCCACAGTCACTCTCTGCTAAATCAGAAAAGCTTAATGCACCAAGGCTAGTAAGAGGTTAACTTACCTACAATTGGCTAGCTACCTATGTTTTGTGCCTCAACGAGTTTCTGTAACCAAGAATGAATACTCTTTCATTATTTATTTAACATTTCGATTTTTTATTGGACTTTTGATTGTTGAATTGAAAGAATTAAGCATTTATAAAGTTCTGCTTGCAACGGTGTCATAGTTATTATTTGTATTGTTTTCATGTCTGCTGATGACATACAACAGTACAATGATGATAGTGTGATCATATAGTTCCTTTTAATGATCCAATATTTCCAATTAATTCCAATATATTCCCAAATTTAAAGTTACCAAAATGTCCATGGAAAGTTTACATTTCCAAAGTTCCTAAAGTTAAAAGTAAATTACATTTAACAGAAATATTCCACCCAACCCTAAAATCCACTATGAATTATTCAGTAACTATTATGAATTATTTAGTATCCCTCTGGTGTTTCTAATAAAGTGTCCAGCCAGTGCAAGCATCCAGGTGTATGTTCATGTTGTTGAAGAGTGGGACACTGAGGAATTAGGAATGCAAATTGTAACACACAGCCTTAACACCACACTGCCATCTAGTGGACTGGGTTGTTATACAATAACCTAAATATATTTATTTGTAACATGACATGACATATACTGACAAATATTTTAGATCTGAAGGAATATATTTGGTTTATATATGTGTACTTCACACATGTGTGGTAGCATAAGGTGTGTGTGTGTGATGGAATAGGGAATGGACTTTCAGTTTCTACTGAGGAGCATTTTTAAGTGTCTCAGCAGTGAAAGGGGCCTTTGCTGTAGTGTGTGTGTGTGTGTGTGTGTGTGTGTGCTCTGCAAGTAATGGGGGACCCACAGTGAGCAATAACACATACTTTGAAGTGGGAACACGATTAAAGCTCCTTATTGTTCTGCTTCACACACAGACCCCGGCAACGTCTGCTGATGAAGTACTTTCAGAAACACGGCGGCAGCAAAAAAAAAGGTTTTATCTTTACTGTTGATCCTCCTGCAGTGTTTAGAGAGAGCAGAGCAGTCCCGGTCCAACCTGAGTACAAGTACTAAAGTCTTAGAGACGTCTGAGTACT
>NC_132891.1:45000-51508 GCF_030463535.1 Salminus brasiliensis
AGTAACTGAATCATCAATCAGCAGAGTCACTGAATCATCAATCAGCAGAGTCACTGAATCATCAATCAGCAGAGTTACTGAATCATCAATCAGCAGAGTTACTGAATCATCAATCAGCAGAGTTACTGAATCGTCACTCAGCAGAGTCACTGAATCGTCACTCAGCAGAGTCACTGAATCGTCAATCAGCAGAGTAACTGAATCGTCAATCAGCACAGTCACTGAATCGTCAATCAGCAGAGTAACTGAATCGTCAATCAGCAGAGTCACTGAATCGTCAATCAGCAGAGTCACTGAATCGTCAATCAGCAGAGTCACTGAATCGTCAATCAGCAGATTAACTGAATCATCAATCAGCAGAGTCACTGAATCGTCAATCAGCAGAGTCACTGAATCATCAATCAGCAGAGTCACTGAATCATCAATCAGCACAGTTACTGAATCATCAATCAGCATAGTTACTGAAGTCAATCAGCAGAGTAACTGAATCATCAATCAGCAGAGTAACTGAATCATCAATCAGCACAGTTACTGAATCATCAATCAGCAGAGTCACTGAATCGTCACTCAGCAGAGTCACTGAATCATCAATCAGCAGAGTAACTGAATCATCAATCAGCAGAGTAACTGAATCATCAATCAGCAGAGTCACTGAATCATCAATCAGCAGAGTCACTGAATCATCAATCAGCAGAGTAACTGAATCAGAGAGAGAGAGAGAGAATTAGAGTGAGGGAAAGAGACAGAGAGAGGGAGAGAGAAAGAATGAGAGTGAGGGAGAGAGAGACAGAGGGAGAGAGAGAGAGAGAGAGAATTAGAGTGAGGGAGAGAGAGAGAGAGAATTAGAGTGAGGGAGAGAGAGAGGGAGAGAGAGACAGAGAGAGACAATTAGAGTGAGGGAGAGAGAGAGAGAGAGAATTAGAGTGAGAGAGAGAGAATTAGAGTGAGAGAGAGAGAGAGAGAATTAGAGTGAGAGAGAGAGAGAGAATTAGAGTGAGAGAGAGAGAGAGAGAGAGAGAGAGAGAAAGAGAGAGAGAGAATAGAGTGAGAGAGAGAGAGAGAATAGAGTGAGAGAGAGAGAGAGAGAGAGAGAGAGAAAGAGAGAGAGAGAATTAGAGTGAGAGAGAGAGAGAGAGAGAGAGATGAGAGAGAGAGAGAGAGAGAAAGAGAGAGAGAATTAGAGTGAGAGAATTAGAGTGAGGGAGAGAGAGAGACTTTGACTTTTACACAATCTTTATTACATCAAGCAAAAAAATAAATTATTCCCATTAAAACCCCCCAAACACCCCCCCCTTAAAAAAGAAAAAAAACAAACAAACAAAAAGACCAAAACAAAAACAACTGCACACCCCTCCAACCTTCACACACACACACCCCTCCAACCTTCACACATAAACAGCTAACTGATCACTGACCACAGCACACCACAGCATCACCAACACATCACACAGTCTGGAACTTCAGCACATCGTTCAGCAGTTTATAATATGCAAATTCCGCACTGACGCGAGATCTGACCAGTGCCTTAAACAGCAGCACTGGGTTGCAGTCACACCTTCACCTCGAAGGCTATTCCGCCTTGTGAGCAGACGGGACAGTTTAGCCTGTCCAAACAGAAAGTTCAGGAGACAAGACCTCTGACGCTGAGGGACAGAGTAGCGTGGACCCAGTATAAATATGTCCAATGTGAAAGGGACCCCAACCTTCACACACAAACCCCTCAGCAAGTCCAGCAGGGGTTCCAGGCGCACGCACCCGGCAAACACATGCTCTACCGTCTCAGGCCTCCTGCAAAACGGACAACCCTCGTCTACAAGAGGGGTTCAAGTGAGCAACATGCTTGTTAGTGGCCAGAGCCCGTGGATTATCCTCCACTGCAGGTCCCCAGTTCTTTTGGGCACAGGCAGTTTATACAAAATTCTCCACCTGAAGTGTGCCATGCTGTGCTCACCCAACAGACCCTGCCACCGGTGCTCTCTTACCTCCCTCAAGGCACCAAAATTCCGCATCTTCATGGCCATTCCATACAGTGCCTTGCTACTGATAGTTGAGAACTCACCCAGGCCTGGAGAGGAAAAGGTCAGGAGGTTACCCCTTCCCTCCTGCCAGTCACCAACAGCCGCAGACACTTGTAACCGTGGAAAGGGAGGACGCTCCTCGCTCTGGCAGTGGGTCCCAGTATTCCTCTGGCTGCTGGTGGAAGTGCCTGCTGTAACTGGGTCACAAACCTTTCCAGCAGCCGCAATGACTTTACACCCAGTCTGCTGAGACAAGAGCTGTGATGTCTTCCATCCGCCGTTACCTGGAATCAGCAGGTGGCCCAACTTACTGACCCCCGCTGACATGAAGCAGTTCCTGAGACTCTGCGATGGATCTATGCCAGCCTTATCTCAGGGTTATGAAAGATGGGTTCCTCCTGCATCCAGGGGCCTACTCCCAGTCCTCCATCCCGAGAAAATCTGAACAGTGTCCAGCCTTTAAAACTGCAGCATAAAAGTTTGAGAGTCCAGCAAGGTGCAATCCTTCCAAGTTCATGAGGAACAACTGGAGGTCCAGCCCCCTACCCCCAGTTCTCCTCAGCAGAGCACCACGCAGGCTCCCTCCATTCCACATCATCATGGTAAAGCAGCCTCTGTGCAGCCTTCAGCCTGAAAGCCACAGCTCTACTTTCAAGGTCTACCAGACCGTGCCCGCCCTCATGAGTGGGTAAATAGAGCACTGCAGCCTTCGTCCAGTGATATCCAGTCCAAAAAAGTCTACTATCGTTCTCTGGACCTCAGGCAGCAGACCAGGTGGAGCATTTAAAACCATCAGTCGGTGCCACAGCGTGGATGCCACGAGGTTGTTGATGATCAACACCCTTCCTCGGTATGATACTTGATGGAGCAGCCACTTCCACTTGTCCAGCTTTCGAACGGTCGCTGTAAAACACCGTCCCAATTCAGCATGACTGCCTCTCCCACGCCCAGGTAGACTCCCAGGACCTTCAACCTACGTGTACCCCACACTAGGCCCCCAGGTAGGTTAGGGGGAGTACTGCCCCGTCCACACCACAAGGCTTCACACTTTTTCCAGTTCACTTTACCAGATGATGCCTTCTTGTAACAACTAAGACCTTCCTGCAGTTGCAGGATATCCCTCTCATCCTTTACCATCACAGTGACATCATTAGCATAAGCTGATACAGAAAAGGCCGAAAGGCCACCCCATCCTGAGACTGCGACCCCTTGCACTGTCGTCCTCAATCGTAGCAGTAAAGGTTCAATGGCCAAGGAGTAGAGCTGACCTGACAAGGGGCACCCCTGTCTAATCCCTCGCCCGACTGAGACAGGCCGGCTCAATCCCCCTCCTACCTTAACCAGACAATAAACACTGGAATACAGCAGCTCAACGTAGCTGACAAACTGCTCTTCCAAATCCAAAATTGGTCAAAGTCTCAAAAAGGTAGTAGTGGTCCACTCGATCAAACGCCTTCTCCTGATCCAGGGAAATCAGGCCGAAGTTCACATCAGGAAGGTTAGAGAGTTCGATCAAATCCCGTATTAAAAACAAGTTGTCCAGAATGGAGCGTCCTGGTACACAGTACGACTGCCGCCGTGTGCACAATGGACGACAGAATGCCTTTAAGGCGGTTGGCCAGAACTTTGGAGAAGATTTTGTAATCACAGCATAGAAGGGCTACTGGACGCCAGTTTTAATGTCACACAAATCTCCCTTTTTTGGGAGAAGGGACAGAACCGCCCTACGCAGCTCAGAGGCAGTTCCCCCTGCACAATGCATTCACACAACATTTCATATAAGTCAGAACCAACCAAATTCCAGAATGCTTTATAAAACTCAACAGGCAGTCCATCCACCCCTGGGGATCGGCCATCCGCCATCTGGAGCGCTGCAGTGTGAAGTTCATGTAGTGAGATCGGTTGATCCAGACTACACTTCTGATCCAAAGACAACTTGGGCAGATCTAACAGCATGGAGTCCACGCATGCGGTGTCACACGGATCAGCTGTAAACAATGCAGAATAAAACTCCACCGCCCTCTCCCGCATTTCCCCCACATGGGAAGTTAGTCTCCCATCAGACAGATATAATCCATGCATCTGTTTGGTTGGTTACAGTGTTTCTCCAACCCCAAAAAGAAGGACGTAGGGGCATCCATTTCATTCAGCAGTTTAAAATGAGCTCTCACAAGTGCACCCTTCGCTTTCTCTTGCAGAAAGGTTCCCAGGTCCCTGCGCAGCGCCGCCAGGTCAGCCTGCAATCCAGCATCAGGTGTTCTGACCCACTAACTGTTCTTCAACACGCTTAATGTTGGCTTCAAGGTCAGAAAGAACCCTCCTCCTTTCCACAGTGGCTAGGGCTGTATACTGTTGGCAGTCCAGTCTGATGTGAGCTTTCCCACATCCCACCACTGTCTGAGGGAATCATAGTCCCCTTTCCTGAACCGCCACATTTCCCAAAACTGCTGAAAAGCAGAGCAAAAAGCAGCATCCTGCAAGAGCTGCACATTAAACTTCCAGTAGGCCGCTCCGTGCTGCCTGTACACAGTAGACAACTGGATCAACACAAATGATGGTCAGAAAATCCTACAGGAAGTATTGAGGCTGTAAGCAAACTATTAGTGTGGTCATTCAGTAGATAAAGACCGTCCAAACGGGCAGCGCTGACCCGCCCATCCACCACTTTAACCAAGTGAATTGTTTCTCAGAGGGGTTTTTCAACCTCCAAGAATCGACCAAATTAAAGTGGCGCTCTATATCACGTAATAATCCAGCAGATAAAAACATGAGGCTCCCGCCCTGTTCTGTCCACTCCACTATTGGTCGTGCAGTTCCAGTCACCCCTTAAAACAACAAAGGCATCTTGGGAAACTTGAGACAGTTCTGTCCGCAGGGACGCGAAAGCGGCCACTCTCTCCCCCCCTATAGTAGGTGCGGTAAATATTCATAAACACATACTCCCGCCCATCAATATCCACATCAACCCTCAACAGCCGTCCTTTACACACCTCCTTCTGAGATAGCACTCTCACAGGAAGCCCTGAGAGGAACAATACTGCTACACCTCCACTGCAGCTGGTTCCATGCCCAGAACTGCTACACCCTTCCACCACATCCCCCACTCCACTGCATTATCAGGATCAGTGTGTGTTTCTTGTAGAAAAAATAACATCAATATGTTTACATTCAATATAATCCAGAAGCACTTGTCTTTTCAGCCCATCCCTCGCACCGTTAATATTTAAGGAGCCGACACGTAAAGTCCCCATACAGAGAGTAGGAGAGATGCTCAGACAGAAAGCAGGGAAGGACAGAACCAGCAGAAAGGAAAAGATCAGGAACAGGCGAGATGTTCTGCATCAGAGCGGTCCTTTACGTACAGTAGTCGCAAACTTCTTTAACCTGTATCTCTTTCTGGGTGACAGCGCACCAGAATCCACCAAGAGCATGTTTCACTGTTCTGAGGAATTTGTTGAGGTCAGGGAAGTGAGTAACTAAAGAGACGTTCCTTTTCCCCTTAGTGATCCTCAGAAACTGGTGGAGCTGTGCAGTACTGTAGACCTCTCCAGCCTGGCTGGACAAACTCTCTGAGGAAGATCCCTCCTCCTCTTCATCCAGATCAAACTCCATCTGGCTCTCCGTCACTGAGGCTACCCCAGCGTCTGGCCTCATAAAAACAACCCCAGAAGGGCCTGCAGCCTCCTCCACTACCCCCACACCCCCACCTTCAGCACCCCCCGCCTGCTCAGCTACACCTGCACACACAACATCTACCTGTGTCTCTCCCACCCTCGCAGCGGGGGGGTCCGCTGGCTGAACAGTACACACACCTTCACCAGGCCCAGCCTCAGCGGCCTCCCGTACCCCCTCCTGCCGCCGCTCGCACCGCCGCTCCCTCCCCCGCAGGATCCGGTACCGTTCCAGAAGCCGGCTCGCTAGCCGTCTCTACGCGCTCGGGCTGTCGTGCTGCTCTGTGCAGACAGACAAACCTTTATGCCCCACGTCCCCGCACTCAAAACACCGCAAACTGCCCGTAGTAGGGGACACCACATACGAGCTGTCCCCGTGCTTCACCGCAGCGTGAGGTCCAGCGCCTGGTCAGGGTTGTGCAGGAACATGAACACCTGCCTGCGGAACGAGAGGACGTGCCTCACAGCGGCGGTCTTACACCCGAGAGGGATCATCGTCATCGAGCTCGCCAGCTTCCCGAACCGAACCAGCTCCCTCTCAATCACCTCATGGTCGATGAAGGGGGGCACGTTAGACACCACCACCCTCGTAGCTGGCGCCGCGAGCGGGGATACAGGCACCATCACTCCCTTCACCCAAACCCCACTCAGGCCTCCTTCTTTAGGAACACCACCACCGCTTTATTCATCCGTGAAGCGGGAGTAGATGTTCTCACAGCCCACCTGCTCTCCCACCGCCGTCAGTTAGAGAGAGAGAGAGAGAGAGAGAGAGAGAGAGAGACAGAGAGAGAGAGACAGTGAGAGAGAGACAGAGACAGA